>NC_090190.1:22458726-22616226 GCF_024679245.1 Pseudorasbora parva
TTTACAGCCGAGCAAATTACGCGTCTTGCGTCTATTTGAACGGGTTGTAATGATCAACTCTGCAGCGGATATCAATATATCCACACAATAGTTCAACACTATTTTAGCCAAGTAACTTAGATCAGCAGTTTAAGACATTAAATTCATAAGCACATAACACAAGAACACTTATCTTTAATTACAAACAAAACTTTATTGATTACTCTAACATTTAAAACTATCTAACACAAGCACACACACATTCAGACGAGATGCATAAAGTAGGAAAGTGAGAAAATAATATAGTTTAAGAAAGAGAAAGGATGAAATCCCAAGTTTCAGAAATATACACATTTATAACACAACCTGAATAAACCACAGATCATTAACTTAACCCACCTATCATTTCTTAGGGGGGGTTATTCGATTTGATATCAACGCACCAGTTTAGAATCTGGAGGTTACTTGTGTTTTAATAAGAATCCCCTGGTCCTTGCTGCAGAGGGGTTTTCCCGGTTCGTGATTTAATGGTTTTGCTCATATTTTGATGGACGTCTTGGGAACCCAATCACGTTGCATGTTGGCGGCTTGATGAAAAATCTGGTGGTTGTTTTGAAGTTGAAGCGCACTCAATGGAGATCCGTCGAGGGAAGCTTTGCGGCGAAACTTAACTCAGAACACCAGACTCACGGAAATAAACTTTTGGAAAAGAAAGGAAAGTGAGAGGAATGAATTTAACCCATTTTCTCAAATCTTGGTCTGCCACGATTGTTTGATCGTCTACCCTTGGAGTTCTCCAGCTGCTCTCCGGACTCCACACCAACTGCTCTCCCGAACTGCCTGAACTTACCAACTAGAACTAGAACTGAATTCTTTGTTTATATTCTGAGAGTAAAAATCAAATTTGTTGCCCATCCTCTTAGATGGATTCTGACCAATCAGCGGTCATCTTGGTTCAGGGTTGACTGTTTACAGATTGTACCTCTGTCAGTGAGAGTTAATTCAAAGGTTGATGGGAAGAAGAAGATCTGTTTATGCTCTTCATCTATTCTGGGGAGATCAAACAACCTCTTTCCTTATTCTGATGTGCCCCCAATCTTGCAAAGCCATACATTTATTGTTTTTTTGTTGGCCAAGACTGACTGGAGCCAGTGTCATTAATGGCCACAAATAACGAACGCTCTTCTTTTCCTCCGACAAAACCAAAACCAGTGTTTTTTTTTCAAGTTTTTATTTTTTAAATCAACATTTTAGATTTAGATTTTTTCGTCAATGATATTGTATATTTAAATAACGCTAGTCGCACTGTAGGCTATGCAGTGACTGTGATGTACTCTGAAATACAAGCATGCAAAAACATCATACTTCAGTTCTCAAAAATATAAATATATATATATTATTACAAAATGAATAGAAGCCTTGTCAAATGGCTATTGTTTTAATTTATATGGTGAAAAAGGTGACGTTAGCTTGAAGGATCGAGTGAACGATCTGTAAGCAACATACTTATCTACAGCTGTAGATAAGTATCTATGTAGATTGTAATACAAAATAATATTAACCTTTGTCATTATACACACTGTTTAGTTTTGTATGGTACTTGGTGTTTCCTATTGTTACTGTACTAGCATCTTGTGTTATCTAGACAATGCTGTCTCTCTAAGAAACTTTCTATTTAATTAGAAAATTGTTTAAACAGTCAATAAGAGGATAAATCACTACTTACTTCTTGCAGGAATATAGTTGTAATTGCCACTTTCTTCAGTTTTAGATGCTGAGCGAAGCTTGCTTGAAATGGGCCGAGCAAACAAACAATTTTAAATTAAATTGTTGTGGTATCTGATTATAATAAACATCAAACATGACCGTTGAAATTTTTCATCAGTGGGACAAGTATGAAAAGTTCTCACGTCCCCTGCACAGCCTGGAACATGACATTTGTATCCATGAGAGTTGCCGTTTTCGCTATCCTCGCGTGTCGCTTGTTCACCTGCTGCTGATGATTTGGCTCTGTCAGTTCCGCCTGACAAAGAACATGTTTGGACATATGCAAATGTTGGGCGCGTGCATATTAATGATCCCAGCGATTGCGTTACGGTTGGCTTTATGTTGAGAATCACTTATTTTTCTGTGGTGTTTTTCATGCACGAGATTTACATAAGAAGTAGGAGGCAATAGTGTTAGAGACTCACAGTATGTGATGTCCATCTACTGAACTCTTATTATTTCACTATGGCAAGGTTAATTACATTTGTCATTCTTGGGCACCTTTAATGAAATAAACTCAAAAACAAAGGTACAACTGCATATTTTCTGAACACTTCAATACTGGTCTGTGTTTGACTGTTTGGCGCATTGATCTGCTTATTTAGTTTATTCAGTTAATTTAACCCATCGCAATTTGACTATTGGAACAATGTGAACTGTTGGTTTCCGGGTTGTCAGTTAGTCAGAATGACAGTTCTTGCATGAATGTTATAGACCCTTAAACAAGCCAATGCATTATGCTTTCCTTTTTAAAGATTTAATTTTCAAGTAATTATATTAACTTATATCTTCTTTTTTTAACACTGGGCATCCGGGGTGGATAGATGTCATGCTGACATACCCAGCTGGGTATGGGGTTGCATGAGTGCATGTGGCATAGGCAGCTTACACATCTGGAAAGGCACCATCAATGGTGAGCAGTATATCCATGTTCTAGAACAACATATGCTCCCATCCAGATGTCGTCTTTTTCAGGGAAGACCTTGCATTTTCCAACATGACAATGCCAGACCACATATTGCATCAATTACAACATCATGGCTGCATAGACGAAGGATCTGGGTACTGAAATGGCCAGCCTGCAGTCCAGATCTTTCACCCGTAGAAAACATTTGGCACATCATAAAGAGGAAGATGCAACAAAGAAGACCTAAGACATCTGAGCTACTAGAAGCCTGTATTAGACAAGAATGGGACAACATTCCTATTCCTAAACTTGAGCAACTTGTCTCCTCAGTCCCCAGACATTTGCAGACTGTTATAAAAAGAAGAGGGAATGCCACACAGTGGTAAACATGGCCTTGTCCCAACTTTTTTTAGATGTGTTGATGCCAAGAAATTTAAAATCAACTTATTTTCCCCTTAAAATTATACATGATTCATGTAATCGCTGTTGTATCCTGAATAAAATATTGACAATTGAAACTTCCACAGCATTAAAATAATTATTATATACAGGTCTTTCTCAAAAAATTAACACGTGTGATAAAAGTTGATTTCCGAATGACATGCAAAATTTGCTTTCATCCGAAAAAAAGTACTTTGGACCACTGAGCAACAGTCCAGGGCTGCTTCTCTGTAGCCCAAAATGGCTTGACCTGGGGAATGCGGCACCTGTAGCCCATTTCCTGCACACGCCTGTGCACGGTGGATCTGGATGTTTTTACTCCAGACTCAGTCCACCGCTTCTGCAGGTCCCCCAAGGTCTGGAATCGGTCCTTCTCCACAATCTTCCTCAGGGTCAGGTCACCTCTTCTCGTTGTGCAGCATTTTTTTGCCACACTTTTTCCTTCCCACAGACTTCCCACTGAGGTGCCTTGATACAGCACTCTGGGAACAGCCCATTCATTCAGAAATTTCTTTCTGTGTCTTACCCTCTCGCTTGAGGGTGACAACGATGGTCTTCTGGACAGGGTCGGGTCGGCAGGCTTACCCATGATTGCGGTTTTGAGTAATGATCCAGGCTGGGAGTTTTTAAAAGCCTCAGGAATCTTTTGCAGGTGTTTAAAGTTAATTAGATGATTCAGATGATTAGGTTAATAGCTTGTTTAAAGAACGGTTTCATGATATGCTAATTTTTTGAGATAGGAATTTTGGATTTTCATGAGCTGTATGCCAAAATCATCAGTATTAAAACAATAAAAGACCTGAAATATTTCAGTTGGTGTGCAATGAATCTAAAATATATGAAAGTTTAATTTTTATCATTACATTATGGACAATAATTACTTTTAATCACATATGCTAATTTTTTTAGAAGAACCTGCAGGAATAATCAAAGGATCTAAGTCATCATGCGCGAGATGGGTTTATTGAGGATGCCGTGTCAATGAGACCATTTCAAAGGGGAGACTAATTGACACAGTCTCTGCAGACACTTCAGGGATGCGTTGGTCATGTCCAGATGCAGGTCCACCATCTGATCAGGATACGGTCCGGATCCGGCTGACTGCAGTAAACCTCAGGATAAACAGATATACTTACATTAGCGTAGATGCCACTCTTTTTATGATGTAACGAATACATCAAGTGTTATGGGAAGTGTTCTCGGTTCCGGCTGACCTAGATAATGCAGCCTAACAATCAGTCAATTGATTTAAATAATATAAATTGATAATGTGTATGCCATATTAAAGAGATGCATTTTTAGTCCAGATTTAAACTGACAGAGTGTGCCTGCTTCCCGAATAATGCTAGGAATACTGTTCCAGAGTTTAGGTGCTAAATAGAAAAAGGATCTACCACATGGAGTTGATTTTGCAATTCTAGGTATCAGCTTGCCAGAATTTTTAGACTGCAATAGACATGATGGAGTATAATGTGTTAAGAGCTCACTTAAGTACTGGGGAGCCAAACCATTTAGTGCTTTGTAAGTAATTAGCAAGATTTTAAAATGTATGCAATGTTTAATAGGAAGCCGAGCAGTGTTGACAGAATCGCGGGCTAATTTGGCCATACTTCCTGGTTCTATTAAGAATTCGACCTGCTGTGTTTTGGGCCAAAATTCCTGTCTAGGCTCTGCCCTGGTACAGGTTCTGTCTAGCCATTGGTAAGTCAGGTTGTTTGATGAATAAAAGATGAAATGTAGCTGCAATGGACGCGTTAAGAAGCCGTACACCTGTAGCAGTGGAAGACTTTTATTCTGCAGTGTGGAACTGAGGAAGAACTGATGACGGAACAGTTTGATCTTTGGGCCAATCAGCAGAAAGGGGCATACAATTCCCACCCACGTCAAGAAATCAAATATTCAAGCTATTTATACATATTTCTACCTCTGAATGAGAAAGCGTTGTTTTATTTTTGTTTAAAAAATAAAAAAAACTATATAATAAAGGACCAGTTCTTTAGTTTTTTTTAATACCTGTTTCTATTAGGAAAATCAAATGGTCAAAAAGATACACGGACCCCCCATAGGCGATATCCTTGATATTCAGATGTTCCTGGAAACTGTGGAAGGGGTCGGTCACCAAGACGTCAGGGTCCTCGGCACTCGGAGAATACGATGGGTTGGGTACTGTCACAGATCTGCCAGGCTCTCACTTCAACCAGTCATCAAGCCAGCTACAAAAAATTACCAGTACAAATATGGATAGTTATACAGTATATAAAAATAAAAACGGAAAAGGTACTGGTCATTTATTTTCACATTTATAGTATACAATTCTTTGAAAACACAACACAATGCAATTCTTCATATTGACATGGCCCCTATCATAGGCGCCGATTTTAGTTTCTGCCGGTGGGTGCCCAAAACTAGGTAGTCTACATAGCTAGGCTACTTTATAAAAATGAATTATTTGAAACGATTTGTTTATAGCTTAACAAGCTACAGTTTCAAAGTAGCTTCCCCAGTACTACTGATATGAACACATTTCATTTCACATGCATACAGAGTTACTGGAAACTGGCCCTGAAATATGTCTGACTTCAGTGTTGCTTACTGGTTGTCTTTCTTGTTTTTTGTTTCATTTTCTTCTTGCCCTTTATTCCGTCCCCCATCCTGACCTCATTCTGCCCATCGACCTTTCTGCTGCTTTAACTGCCCTCACTGTAACATTCGCCAATGTGTTTTGAAAAGTCTCTCTCTCATTCTATGTATTTGTCACTTCACTGATGTACGTCTGCTGATTTATTCATGATATGACACTTAATATTATTCACCATGAGAGGAGTCCGCATTCCAGAGTATCCTTTGGGCTGTGTGTGTGTGTATGTGTTTGTGTGTGTGTGTGTGCTTGCATAAACTGTCATCAGGCTGTTTGTAGGTTTGTATTGGAAAATAAGAAAATTTAAAACAATCTAAAGTAAATGCAAAGAGCACGATTTGATTCATGATATGGATCGCGTGTCAAACTGCCAAACTGCTAAAATCACGTGACATTGGAGATCCGAATCATGAATCAATACGCTGATTCATGATCATTTGAATCTTTATTTGAGGATTGAACACAAACGCGGAAGAGAAGACAATGCTTAATAAAGTCGTAGTTTTTGTTATTTTTGGATCAAAATGTATTTTCGATGCTTCTAATGAACTTACTCATGTCACATATAGACTACTTTGTTGATGTTTTTATTCCCTTTCTGGACATGGACAGAATACTGTGCTTACACTTCGATACACTGTCGGACCAAATTTCTAAATATAAAATATCTTAAACTGTGTTCTGAAGATGAACGGAGTCATTAATGACATAAATTTCATTTTTGGGTGAACTAACCCTTTAAGGATGTATTATAACACAATAGTTAACATGAAGAAACAATGTTCAGTAATGAGGATGAATAAATGCTATAAAAGCAATGTTGATTTAACAACTAAACAACAATGAACATTAAACCCTAAACACATACCATGGTTGTTTAGTGACCCGGGACACCATTCACTACCCTCCTCCTCATTCAATTTTTAAGTGATTCAAGATTCGGATCACGTAACCGGCAAACGGCTGAAATCACGTGACTTTGGCGATCCGAACCGCTGATTAGATACACTGATTCATAACACTCCGAAGCATCAAGAAGCTGTGTTTTGAAATTTGTACTATATAAGTCGTTATTTAGTTGTTGTTTTTTCCTCACAAAAACTATTCTCGTCACTTCATAAAATGATTGTAGAACCAATGGGCTTTTTTGCGACGTCTTTAGGGCCTTTTATGGGTCTTGAGAGAGGAAATGACATTGTGGCCAATGGAGGCCTTTCTGAGCCATCGGATTTCAACAAAAATATCTTCATTTGTGTTCTGAAGATGAACGGAGGTCTTACGGGTGTCGAACGACATGAGGGTAAGTAATTAATGATAGAATTTTCATTTTTAGGTGAACTAACCCTAGAGCCAAGATTAACCCATAGTTTAATTTTGAGAATTTAAGTAGCTTTTATAAATTTGCCTTATAAAAAATAAAAAATTGCCTTAAAAATTGTATATGTTTTTTTTATAAAATTGCCTTATAAAAAATAAAATACTGATGTGCATCTTGAAAAACAGTGGCATTGACATATTTTAAGACATTTTAGTGCAAGTTTAAGCCTTATCTTTGAAACCAAAGGTAAAGCAAATAAAAAAAACAAAAAAAAAAACACATAGATTAGTTTTCTCCTTGACACTTGCTATGATACAAAAACATAGTAAGCTTAAATGAATTAACACACACAAACGCACACATGCGCATTAGCTAGTATTTGTAGCAGTTGAGGAGGAGTTGCAGAATGTGTATCAAGAACATACAAATAAGAAGTGTGTCAATGAATCAGTCATGACCGTTAGCATGTTTAAAGGGAGCACTGACACTGTGATATGAATGCACACACATCAACATGGGGCTGTCTTTAAACACCTCGCTTTCATTTCAACGCGAGTGTGTTTGTATGTGGGTTTGTGTGTGAATGTAAGACAACCTGTGTGGGTGGATTGGTGCTTTTCTGAAGTGTTTTTATGTTTAATTGAGCAGGCACTAAATGCAGCATTGATGTGCATGTGACAGCAAGTGTGAGCTTACATGTGCATATGCATGTAGAGATAGTGTTTGTGTGGGAGAAACAGTTAGTGCGAGTTAGCGTGACCCCCCATGTATCCATTGCGAGGTCATGCTAAGGCAACACACCGACCAATCAGAGCCTTCCACCTTCAGTACCTCACTTAAACATGTCTTTCTTCATTTATGTTTCATGTTTTAGATTTACACCATTACTACAATTAGACTTTACAGTATATTCAAAACATAACCGACATGCTGTACCGCCAACCTTCTTATTAGAAAAAAATATGTGTTGCTGAGTACATGTGCACAAAAGTACAAAGCCCTGCACATAACATGAAATAGAATTAGATCATGTAATATATATAAAAACTTAAATTAAGAATTCACACATATAAATTATTCTTATCCATTTTTATTATTATCTACCCCATTTTATTTAAGATCATCTTTTCTTCCCTATTGTTATGCATATCCGAGTGAAACAACTTCTTGGATGAGAGTAAAAATGTAGGGCAAGACATGATTTTGTCCATAAGGAATTGATTGGATTGTTGTCATTTTCTGTTATTGCCCAGCCATTTCACCGGTGCGCACGTCATCAGAGAATAGATTGTTGGTTAATGAAGTAATGCTTTTGATTAAAGAAAGACAGCAGATGTTTCAAAAATTGAACATGCGGCTTTTTGCAAATAATGACAATGTCACACTCCCCAAAAAGAAGAAAAAAAGCACCACCACATATGTATTATAATAAAACATCCATTAAAATTAATAATGTATATGTTACATTCCAAATCTTCTGAAGCCACATTATTGCTTCATGGGAAGAATCCGACTAAAATGTAAGTAATTATTAACTCACTTTGCTGTAGTTGCAGCATGATCATGATATATGACTTAAAATTGAATGTTGACTTTACCAAACTGTATTAGAACTCATTGTCTGCCAAGCTTACGTTCAGCAGGATTAACAGTCTCAATTGAATATTTCAAGATTTTTTGGGTGCAAAATAAGAAGGATCAGCCATTATTGGCTGAGACAACTGTCCTGCCCTCATCATCAATCATGCCACTGAACAGGCATGTGTTAACAATTTAGTCTCTACGTTGTAGCTTCTAAAGTCACTTTTCCACAGTCAAAACAATGGAATGGGACGAAACAGACAGACCAAAGGAACAAGAGAAGACAAGACGCCCTGCCCAGAAGAAAACTAGAAGACCGTATAGGGGCAGAGGAAGCTAAAGCCGGAGACTTGTGTGTGTGTGTGTGTGTGTGTGTGTGTGTGTGTGTGTGTGTGTGTGTGTGTGTGTGTGTGTGTGTGTGTGTGTACTGTATATCAGAAGTAGTTTGAGAAGGACTGAGAGTGTGTGAGTGAGTTGGTGCGATGAGACGCGAGGCTTCGCCCTCTGTGTGTGTTTTGATGTTGATGTTGAGCATGCACAGAGAAAGAGTGAGAGAAACGCTTTCCTTTTAATGTTATGCAACTTTGAAGACTGTGCGTTTGAAGTTATGCATGAGTTGGACTCATTTCCAGCCCTTCCTGATTTTTTCCCCCTTTTTTGTTTTGTTTCTCATTCCTTCAATTTCTTTCGGGGTCCTTTTACTGAGCATCATAAGTACAGCGTTTGAAGTGTAGCCGTTTTTCAAGGATATCTGCCTATGTGCCTGTTCCCATAATGGCCTGATTCTTGTTCATAACTTAATTGTGTCTCACAACAATTTTTTTTCTTCTTTCACACAGAGCATTTTATAGCTCTCTTTTTCTTGCTTTTGCCCAAGTCCAGCGGTTTATAAATGAATATGTTAAAATGAATATATTTATAAAATGAAAATCTTTAAAGCTAGTGTGTGCCAATTTTTTTATATATATAAATTAAAATATGTTCCCCTATTCCAGCTTAATTTGCAGAGACAGCAACTAAAACATTGGTTGGTTGTGCCTCTGTGGCTCTTTCAAAACATTGCTGTGTTTGTATGACCAGCCATAGATCCTCTCAACATTGACTTAATGGCTCTGAATTTACTGTGAGACTGTCTGGTTTTCCAACCAAGGGAAGATGTTCATTCAAGAAACCTGTTTGAAAACAGCAATCAGTGGTAAAGCAAAGCATAGACAAAATACTATGGATTTTAATTAAAAAGGGCCTAACACATCTCTAGAGATTAGAATATCGCAGACTACATTCACAAAGCCAAATATAGTCAACTACGTCAATTTTCAAATCGTTATGTTTATACAACAGCTAACGTGAGCAACTTAAATTTGTCCTTTTAGGGCTGCACAATTAAACAAATTTCTAATCGCAATTTCGATTACAGATGCAACGATAATGCCCCGAAAACTCCTTTACTGTTAAAAGGACAAGATATCGCAGCAGACGTTCAACAGATTTTTTTTTTTTTAATGAACATAGGACTGACTAACCTGGAATCTGAATACAGGGAATACACTCGGTCACTCAATCTCTCTCTCACAATAATACAATCTTCAATGAGAACAAACATATGTTTACATTGCTAAGAGTGGCTGCTAAGGATGTTGCACAGTGATACAGAGAACTGTTGGGTGAATCGGTTATCATGAATAAAACACAGCTATTGACCAATAGAATTAAGGACTTGAGCTAACGGTTTTATACTATATATTTTGCAAAAATAATTAGCTCTAACTCTAAAGTTGCTATGAAATCAAAGCCACTTGTTTAATCAAGTATGTTCCAAATTTGAAGTTGATATCACAAAAAGTTATATATTTTGTTTAAGCACTATACCAAAAAAAGCCACTAGATGACAGCACATTGCATTGATTTTTTTATGCGTTTAAAACAGTTGCCTACGGAGCCCCGCACATAACATGCAAGAAAAAAGGTAAATAGTGTGCACAATTTACTATTTAATTCCCTCAATTTATAAATTATGCACACATTTTACTAATTTGTTCCCTCAATTTATAAATTCTGTGCACGATTTTGAAAACCGAGGGAACAAATTAGCTAAACGTGCGCACAATTTAGCAAATTGAGCTAACAAATTATGAAAACGTTTGCACTATTTATAAATCGAGGGAATAAAATAGTAAAACATGCGCACTATTTACCTTTTTTTTTTTTGCATGTCGTGTGGGGCTCCGTAGGCAACTGTTTTAAACATATAAATCGAGTGAACAAAATAGAAAATTGAGCGCACAGATTAGCCTACTAGTTTTTACTGCATGTCATGTGCGGGGCTCTGTAGTTACCACATTGCTTCTATCACAAAACAGTACCTGTAGTTCATGTAGTGTGTAATAAAGTTCTAAGTGACTGAAAACATCCTGCAAAGTTTTAAATCTGAAAGTGCAATATAAATTTGTCTCTCAAAAGTTGACTCAGAAGCAAAATGGTCAACTGAGTCAATTAAACATATCGTTTTTTCAAACAAGTCGCAAGCTGTTTCGTTGTGACGTCATGACAAAACATTATAATATTGCCCGTCCACTTATTGCGCACACAACGCGCAGACACCAGGGAAACCTTGAACACTTTCGTGGATACTGGATAGCATCATGTCGAGAAGACGCTGTGCTCTACAATGGGCTTCTTGTGTTTAGTATTGTGTAAGTATCTGGCTAACTGGCTAAATCATTGCATAACTTGCAATGTATATATTATGAGAAAATGAAAGTGTTTTTGACCTTGGAATGTATCTTGTATGTATCATACCTTGCATGTAAACCTATTGTTAGAGACACCAGAACTAAATTGGCAAACTTTAAAATAACATAATTGGGGCACTTTAGTTTACATAGCAATTGTCTTACAAAGTTTTACTTTGAGTAAAATAATAATAATTTTAAAAAATCTCTTCGTTGTAATTAGTACAAATATTAACAAAGCTGACATTATGTCTACAAAATACATTTGCAATTGCACACATAAAGAAGGCCTCTGTGTGCTCTAATTGGTTCGCTGTTACACCTTTCATACTCTATTTATGTAGCTCACATATGTGTGTAAACATGGCACATAGCTAAAACTTTACAAGGCAAGCTTATATGCAATCGAGCACAAATGTGTTAGTCTCAGTTATCTTAAAAATCCAACCTGTAAACTGCAGGTTGAGGAGCACAATGTAGTCCATGATAAGTTAGCCTGGTTGGAAACCAACATTTCCATATGATACCATTGAGAACATTGATGGAGAGTAAATACATGCTCAATCTATTATTATTGGTATTAGGCCCAATTTAATATTTCTTCAAATGTCCATTGACAGTGATTTCATGGCCACATCTTCTCCACACCAGCTTACAGACCTCTTATTGCATGTTTCCTTATGTTCTGCTCCTCTGAAGTTGTGTATGCATATGTGTGTGTCAAGTTGGGAGAGGCTCTATATGTGATATGCACTTTTAATGAGCCCTATTAAATCAAGTGGCAGTTCCCCACAAGACAAAAAAAGAGGGTTGCTTAGTATTTAATAGTTCCACCACAAGCTTACATAAGCCTTTTAATTCCGCCGCGCTCTCGCACTCACTTTTCCGGGCAGCAACAGGAGAGAAGTTTCCCTCGTTTCACGGAGAGGCACGCAACAGCAATTAGCGGCTCTCTGGAGTCTTAATTAGTCGACCCAGAGACGCGGGCAATCGAGGACCACGCTCACGTTGGTCAACAGCCAAACAAAAATAGATAAAGAAAAGAGTAGCTGCTCCAATTAATGGGCAACTTCAAATGATCTTTGCAGGAATGTGTGAAGGACTTTACGTGCGAACATGATGGGTGATATCAGAGCAGTGACAACATGACAGACAGTGACTACAGTCCCTACTGCTGCTGTAGTTAGAAAGATTGTGCTGCTGATGTTATGGTGATGACAATTGCTCTGCATACGGTTGCGCTAATGACAATGTGTTGTCATGGAAACAGTAATGTTAATGACTGATTGTGAGATTGTTGGTGAGGATGTGCATAACCTGATCAGTGTCCTCTTTGTTGGGTGTAGTAGTGTCTATTGAACCCTTGAAACTTCAGGACTTTCCAGGAATGGTTAGCTGGTTAGCATGCCCCAGTTAGCCTTGCTGGTAGATGCTGTAACTAAACCATTATGGGGGAAAAGTTAATTGATTCTAAAATAGCTGTGTCATGATGAATTATAGAAATATGGATTTTCCATCTGCTGTCTTTGATGTCACAGCTCAGTATAGCCACTAGGGAGGAGTTTGCAGTAATAGAGTATTGCAGGAATATTTGCAATGCCTCTCTCTGGCCAGCTATTTCAGGAATTCAAGACCAAGTTCTTTCTTTTTGAATGGGGAAATCTCAAAAACTGTTTGTCATATACTCACATTTAAATAACATATTTCAAATCAGCAATCACATCTAACATGAACTTTCCCCAAAATGTTGTTTTTAATGCTCAAAGAGCATTAAAAAAAATGGCTAATATTTCAGGCTGAACCAGCCAATGTGCATGTGCATTCAACTGTTTCTTTATCAACTGAATATTATAATGGCAGCTGCAGTGATGCAATGCTTTTATTTAGAAGGCAGGACTTTTTCCATCAATTCACCCATTCATAATGATATCAGTACCCTATCTTGGTATATCTAAACTCTTTGCCAAAACAGAAACAAGTTTTCCAGTAACAATATTTCTGTCAGGGCCACTATCGTCAAAGATGATTGACAATTAGCAGACAGTTTTGATTGGTGGTATAGTTCTGTTCTAGGCAAGAACTCCTTGCGCATCCATGCAGCCTAGCATGGATAAGAGCAGGGAGAGCAACGATAACTCCCCTTAGGGTAACCAGAACCCAACCAATATAAACTAGCGATATCTTTAATGTTCTTAATGACAGTCATTTAATGTAACAACATAATTCAAGGAATTTGTCTAATTTGAAGAGGAATATCAGATGGCCAAATCCTGACTGGATGTCAGGAGCAGCTGTGGATGGAGGAGGGTAATTAGCTCCTGAACAACGCGATAAGCTGCTGATAATACTGAATGGACCCTTTATATAGATTTGCTGTAATACGCGTCGTATTACAATATGTAGGAGTGAATCAGCTGAGAGTCAGATGATGCAAGCTTGACTAACGTGGCCTTTTGATTTTTGAACAGCTTTTTCCAAGTCACTGGGTTTTTTGATTAAATGCCTGAAATAATGTCTGTGGTTTTATACAAGGTCAAGGTACAGTATCTTCAAGTTTCTACACCATAAATAAAACAGTAAGAGCCCATACATTTTTTTAAAGCCTTTACATGTCTTGGAAAAAGACAGTGGCTAAAAAGAGACAAAATGATGCTACGAGGTTATTGGCAATATTAAACATTATCACACAAAGAGGTGAAGTCATCACTCACTTGTCTGTTTTTAGGACCTTGTTATAATCGCGTTTTTGCAAACTATTCTAGCTTTCCAACTTGTAGATTTAAAGGGGTGGTAAAACACGATTTCACTTTTCTAACTTTAGCTAGTGTGTAATGTTGCTGTTTGAGCATAAACAACATCTGCAAAGTTACAAAGTTCAAAGTTTAAAGCTAAGGGAGATATTTGCTTTTAAAGAAATCAATTTCTAAGGACTACAGCAAACGGCCGGTAGGGACTACAGCCTTTTCCTCCAGACAAGCAGACATCAGCAGCTACAATATTTACAGAAATCCCTCCTCCGAGAATATTAAATAAAGGGGGCAGGCCATTTGGCAATGCCGACGAAACACTGTTATTTTCATCCAGATTGTAAGTCCACTTTGTTCAGCCTTCCTAGGGATGGGGGAGTTAGGGATCAATGGTTAAAATTTAAATCTTGCTCTCTTTCTGAGGAAAATGGTCCCTGCAATGTACGATCACATATATGATTAGAACGTTCAGTGATCAACTGCCAAATTCAAAAATGTAAATCTGCTTTAGCGCGTGGACTGGCGCTGAGCCAGAGACTTGAGTGAGTGAAAGACTGACTTGAGCTCAGTGTCTTTTAATGTTTATTTTAGGTTTCATACACTTCAAATTACATTACACAATCAGAAAAAATGTCACATATCAGGAGAAGTGGATGATCTTAGGTTGTAAATCCAGCATGCCCCTTCTCTGTCAGTGTTTAAACATATAACGGCGGCCGGATGCTCACAGCCCGTGATAAATTTACTGATCAACTAACACAACCATTTTCCCTCATGTAAAGTCACATTACATATATAAGTAACATTTATTTATATAGCACCTTTCAGAGATACAATCACAAAGTGCTTTACAAAGTACATACAATTAAATTAAAACTTTACAACCACAAAAATAAATAAATAAATAAAAAATAATCAAGACCAAAATTACCTAAAAGCTTGTCTAAATAAAAGTTTCTTCAGCTGCTTTTTAAAATAATAAAATAATTTAAGATTCTGCCCCACGCAACGCGGGGGGGAGAGCGTTCCATAATTTAGGGGCAATTGCCTGAAACGACCGGTCTCACCAAGTTTTGAGACGAGTTTTAGGACACTCAGGAAATTTTGGCCTGAAGAACGAAGAGTGCGAGTGGAAGAGTACGGTGACAGCAGGTCTGTGATATATTGGGGGGTCCGATCATGCAGTGCTCTGAAAGTTAGAACTAAAATTTTATAATCAATTCTGTATTTAATGGGAAGCCAATGTAATGTAAATAAAATTGGAGTGATGTGTGCCCTTCTGTCGGTTCCTGTTAAAAGCCTGGCTGCAGCATTTTGCACCATTTGAAGACGACTAAGGGAGGATTTGTTAAAGCAAGTAAACAGAGAATTGCAATAATCTAAATGTGAAGAGATGAAGTAATCAACTCCATTGTAGCTTTGGGCAGCAAAGTCCTCAGTTTAGAAATATTTCTCAAATGATAAAAACAGTTTCTAACCAACTGCCTAGAAAGACCATCCAGAGACATTGAATGGTCGAACCGAACACCAAGGTTTCTTAGGCTCAATTGAACGGTTGAGTCCAAGGAACAGAGATGCTGTTTTATTAGAGATTGTTTATGGTCTGGAGCAATGACTAAATTTCATTTTTTTCTGTTTAGTTGTAAGTAATTATTATTTAACCAGATCTTAATGCAAGACATGCATTCCAGCAATTCAGTTAAGTTACCTAACTCTGACTCTTTGAAAGAGCAGTACAACTGAATGTCGTCAGCAAAAAAAGTGATAAGACACGTTTTTAAAATTACGAATAATTTCAGCAAGAGGGCTAAAATACATTAAAAAAATGTAGGACCTAAAACCGAACCCTGAGGAACTCCACATGACAGAGGGGTCATTTCTGAAATAATGTTATTAGCAAACACACAAAATGATCGGTCACTCAAGTAAAAGGAGAACCAATTTAAAACCGTCCCTGAGAACCCCATTTTATATTGTAGCCTATTTATCAATACATTATGGTCTAATTTATCAAATGCTGACAATAAATCAAGTAAAATCAACACAGAGTAGTGTCCAGAGTCTCCAGCCATCAAAATGTCGCTTGATACTTTGAGAAGTGCAGTCTCGGTTGAATGACATTTGCGAAAACCTGACTGAAATTTGTCAAACAACTTTTTTCCTTCTAGAAACACATTCAACTGCCCTGCCACTACTCTCTCAAGGATGTTAGATAAAAAAAGGCGGTTTAGATATAGGCCTGTAATTAGCTGGGTCAAAAGAATCCAAATAGTTTTTTTTCAATATGGGGCTGACAACCGCTTGTACATTGATGATTTGGGGGAAATATAATATGAATTTAATATAAAACCTTGAAATGGGGCTCTATGGCTTGGCTTCATAGAACCCGAAAACCATCAGATCGTTTTTACAAGGAGGGACAGAGCAGTGTAGAATAAAGGTTAATAATATGAAAAATAATGCACATTTTTTTTAACGAAGCATAAACACATGTTACAGTGCACCCCACAAACACAATCAGGACTTCGAAATAATGTGTTTTACCACCCCTTTCAAATAAAATTAAATGATGTATCTTCAGCAGTACTAGAAATATCTCAAAACAAAAGTTTTAATATTTTTTAAAAGCAGGATTGTCCACAAAAAATAAAAATAAAAAATATTTATATGTATATGTATGAATATGAATACGATTGGAGCATTTACGCCATCATCACCGGTATGCCAGGCCGCTTTTCCCCTCAGTTACCATGGCCTAAAAAGGAAGAGCCGCCACGCCGCTGCCGCTGCCGCCACCGCCACCGCCACCCATCCTATCTGATCACTACCCTTCCTTCATAATTCCCTGGCACGCCAAGGACTCTAGATCTCATTTGTTTGACACTCTATTCCCCTTTTTGAACATTTTTATGTTTATTTATGTTAATAAACGCCTACTCGAGGGATGATGCCACACTCACTGTGTATGTCTTTTGCTCCCCCTACCACAATATATATACATTGTTCAGGCATAACATTATGACCACCTTCCTAATATTGTGTTAGTCCCACTTTTTTGTCGAGGCATGGACTCCACAAGACCCCTGAAGGTGTGCTGTGGTATCTGGCACCAGGATGTTAGCAGCAGATCCTTTAAGTCCTGTAAGTTGCGAGATGAGGCCTCAATGAATCGGACTTCTTTGTCCAGCACATCCCACAGATGCTCGATTGGATTGAGATCTGGGGAAATTGGAGGCCAAGTCACCAACACCTCAAACTCATTGTTTTGCTCCTTAAACCATGCCTGCTCCTTAAACCATTTTCGCTTTGTTTCAGGATGCATTATTTTGTTGAAAGAGGCCACAGTCACCAGGGAATACTGTTTCCATTAAAGGGTTTACATGGTTTGCAACAATGCTTGGGTCGGTGGTACGGGTCAAAGTAACATCAACATCCCAGCAGAACATTGCCTAAAGCATCACACTGCCTACACCGCCTTGCCTTCTTACCATAGTGCATCCTGGTGCCATGTGTTCCCCAGATAATCGATATACATGCACCCAGTCATCCACGTGATGTTAAAGAAAATGTGATTAATCAGACCAGGTCCCCTTCTTCCATTGCTCCGTAGTCCAGTTATGATGCTTACATGTTTGCGGTTTCACTGGTGGACAGGGGTCAGCATGGGTACCCTGACTGGTCTGCGGCTATGCAGCTCCATACATTATTAACAAGGTTCAGGAGGAGCACATTCAAATAATTGTTGAAAAAAAAAAAAAACATCACACTGGCGTTGTATACTGGCAACCTCTACCTTTCAGCTCAGCAGACAAGTCATGCTTCAACCTCTTGTTAGAGTTGTTGCATTAAAAAATATATTACAGTTTTTCCCTTTTATGAAAGTCCATTTGTGTGTATTTATTTTGCATGCATGTTCATACTTTGTCCTTGATTTCCTAGACCTTGGCGGACACAAGTAATAGGTGTGTGTTGGTGTGTGTGTTAGTTTTGTATTGCGTGAGAATGTGTGTGTGTAAACTAGCTACCATTCTCGGCTCTAAGTGACAGCACCCTCCCTTGTTGGTGCATCTCTGTCTCAAAGACTAATGGCATGAGGAGAATCAATTACCACCACACGCTGGTGCGATGGCAGTTGAGGGGAGTGAGAGGAGGTGGGGGCCTGTGACGGGTGTAACATACTACACTATCCTCACCACCGGCACACACACCACTGCTAGTTTCATTTCAGACTTTCTGGCCTAGAAGTCACACCTCACTGGGAGTTTGGCAATTAAGAACCAAAGAAATGTCTGGCAGTTCCACCCAGGTGTATTTGAAGGGGTATTTCTGGAATGTTTGCCCTTGAGAGGAAGAGCGAATGTACGCTTACAAATAAACTTACATACCTGAAATACAAACATGTCCCTCCTCGCTTCGATGTGCAGTAACGTCCTCAGGCCTTGTGGGATGCCGCTCGCCTCAAAGGGCATTCCAAACCAACCAAAGCAACAGAATACACACCCTCGCATTACAAAGAGAGACCATACATTTTACCATTCAAACTAAGAAAAACATAAGTATTTTGATTCAGTTCATACCTATAACACTATAACACCTATAACACACTAAGCTGTACAAACCTAAATGTGACAATAGCTATATTTCCATCCAAAGTTGTGACTTTAACTTATGCGCAAAATTGCAGTATTGTATAAAACATTTGTTTCCATCCAGTGAGTAGAAGAGAACATAATCATCACTTCATGATAATGTTAGGGGTTAACAGCTTATGACCCAGGACCAGTAGTGAAGAAATAAGGACGAAGAGTCAGGATTTTTAATTCATTAAAAGAAACATTTACTTAAGAATAGTTTGCATTTCCAAAAGCAGAAGCCAGCTTCAAGTCTCACAAGGAGTTTGTAGGCCGCGCTCCCTGTCTCACCGTCTCGTTGCCCCGCGCTATCGTACATACAATTGTTCCAACAGTTATACCGTTTTCAAGTTCTTATTCACTTCATTACTGCAATGTGGAGGGTTCTAATTGGCTCAGAGGCAATGCACAGTCACGGTAAATTTGTCACACATGTCAGTTAATCTGATGCACATTTCCATAGATGTCTCACTTGTTGACACTTTCATCCCAGAATTAGGCCCGTAGTGACCTTCCAGGTGAGGAGTAGGCGCCATCTTGCCCAGAACAATAAGTTCAACCATCTCTTAGGGTGCCCATTGTACTGCATTCTCAACACTGATCTGTTACATAGAATATTGCACACATACACAGATACATAGTCTCTCCAAGGTTGGAGCTGATTAAGCTCCAGTTCTAACCAGTTCTAACCAAAACATACTGCTAACATGTGCTTTCTCTCAGTGAGAGTCCAGACAATAGTACAGGCAATATTCATCTTGACTCTTTAGTGTTTCAGAAAAAGGAAATATAAAAGGAATGAAATATAATAAAATAAATGAAAGACAAATCCATATTTCATATCTGGAAGCCGGGCTAAGTGAGCAAACGCTGTTACTGCACTCCTGATATGTTAGGGGTGTGTGATGCCTCAAAAATCCAAACACACGACACCTTGTTTCTATCAAGTGTTTCTAGGCCATCTCTAGGCCAGACCCTCAGTCACTCCTCAGAGACCAAATATACACTTTAGAAAACAAGAAACTAATTTGAATATATATATATATATATATATATATATATATATATATATATATATATATATATATATATATACACACACACACACACACACACACACACACACACACACACACACACACACACACACACACACACACACTCACAAACACAGGTATATTGAAGTGGCAGTGGATTTCAGAATCGTTCAACAAACTACTGTTAAAAATCACTAAGAAATACAGATGCTATATATTTATATTTATTTAACAGCAAAGTTTAACATTAATTTAATTTAATAGAATAATTAGGCTACATAAATGTATTGTATGAATTATACATATATTATATAATACAAATATAATAAATATATATTTTTTTTAAAAAGTCTCTAAAAGTCTTTTACTCTAAACTGCTTGAATTTGTAGCAGAAACAGAGATACTGTTAGGGTGCTTCTCATTTCTAATTTGTGCATTATCGTTTCCTTTCCTCTCTTCCTTTCCTCGCGTCTTAGCTTCACCCCCTTAGGACCTGTGTATCCTCACTTATGAATCGCCTCGCCTTCTCGTGGTGATATAAGAGATTTAAGATCTCTTTCAATATATATATTTTTTTATCAGTTTCCAAGTCATGGGCTGGAGGAGCGAGGAAATGAGGAAGCATCAATTTGAGTATTGGGAAGCACCCTATGAATGCCTTTATTGCATCAGATGCAAATCAGACTTTACTCAGTGGATTGTTCCAGTTTTGGTCTGCGATCTCTAACCAAGAATAAAACCGGATCCGGAGCAGGTTAGCCTTGTAGCATAATATTTATATATGCCTATCTATACAGTCTAAGATAATGTATTTTACAAGCAAAACAAAGAAAAAAACTGTGACCTGTCACTCACCTGTCATCGCTCTCCTAACAGTCCTTTTTTAAAAAAAAACAACAATTTTGCTGCTTTTTTAGTCCCTTTCTCACAGTTAATGCCTTTTGGTTAAAGCCCCACATCAAGTTGATCTTGAGGAAATGCTCAGCAGGGCCAGAGAAAAACATTTGGCGAAGAAACGGCACGTTAATAGCCAAACAAATAAGAATTAAAGTGAACAATTAAGTGTGAAACCATCAAGAAACCCTAGTATCAAGCGCCACCATATTCCAGAACTGCAACCTACCTGGAGTCTCCAGAAGTCCAAGGTGTCAGGATCTTTGAGAATTCAGTTAGCTAAAGAATCCCCCAAAAATTACCCCCACTGAATAAGAAACAAAAGCGGATGTGTTGTAAAATTCATGGTTATGATTTCAGACTCTTGGAGTACCACCAGCAAATGTTATATGTCTCCTGACACACCCATTTCAGGTTTTGCAATCTCTACTAATGAGCTCATGAGTTGAGTCAGGTGTCATAGATGAGGGAAACACAAAAATGTGTTAATTATAAAGTGAGGATTCTGGTGTAACCTACTAGTAAGGTATTCTAAAGTGTTACTATAGTAGGTATATTTTGTGCATGTATATTTTGTGTATTGAATTAGCATTAAATAAAAAAGCACATAAAAAAGCACAGGTAGCCGAGCGAGGAGATGGCTAAAGCTCCCCGGATCTCATTATTCAGCAGAGACTAGTTGTTCTGTGACAAAATAAAAATGTGTGGAAACGCTTTAGATTACAAGTGAATTGACAGCATAACTTTCGGTAATTATAGTGTAACTATAAAGTAAGTATGTGTAGGTATAAAGGAACAATATGTAATATTGGGGGAATAAAGGAGTAACTATCAGGAAATTAAATATATATATATATATATATATATATATATATATATATATATATTTCTACAGTAAGTATTTTTTTAAATTAAGGATTACTTATCCGTGTAGTTACAGGGTAAGTATGAATGTGCGGGCTGTAAATTAATGTGGCTCTTGTTCCCCTCTTGTTTCATGTAGTTACAGGGTAAGTACAATAAAAAAAACACATACAAAATCTGATATAACTCGGAAACCTTTATTTGAAAAATAAACTTAATTCAAAACAGATTTACAATGTATGGACAGAAAGAGGCACGTTTTGCCACTTTTTTGTTTCTCTGCTTGTCTTCCTCTTCTTAAATTACATTATTTCCACTGATATCTTAAGAGGAATCCCATGTCTTTTGATATTTTTAGTATTATTTATTAAAAAAAAAAGTACAACAAGAAATGCTCTCATAATGTAGAATCTTTTTGCATCCGATCAGCTGTTCCAAAGCTGTTCGTGAGCGAATAAAGACGCTTCAAGCTTAGTCGCACAAGTTTCATTCTGGGGGTCTCTGTCTTCTAGTCTTGTTTGTTTCTCATTGCTATTATCATATTATGTTATTATTTGTATACAATGGAAGCCCATTTCTGCCACTAAATAAAAAAATAAAAAGAGTAATTGTGACATTTTGATCTCAGAATTCGTTTTTTTCTTCTCAGAATTGCGTGTTTTCTTCTTCTTTTATCTGATAAAAAACGTACAATTGCATGACATAAAGTTACAATTTTGAGATATAAACTCGCAATTGTTTGATGTAAAGTCACAATTCTGAGATAAAGTTGCAATCTAGTAACGAAAATGGGCTTCCACAGTATACTGTTGTTGTCACAGTTCTGTCTTCTTATATTAGGTTTTTGTCTGGGTCACATGTTCCTTTGTAAAGTTTCCCGCCACTTTTCTGTTCCCTCATTAATTTAGTATTGTCAGCTATGTCTAGTCATCTGTATCCCCTGTCCCCCTCGTTTGTCTAGTCATCAGTGTGTGTATTTAGTTCCCTCGTGTTCAGTCCTTCCTTGTCCGGTCTCCATTATACCCATGTTGTGAGATGTTTCTTGTATATCCCAGTTTATTGTAAATAAAGTTCCTTTGAGTTTTGGAAGTCTTGGAATCTTCATCTTTGCTACATTGACACGTAACAGAAGACCGGACCATATCAGACAAGACTTCCATTTCAAAGATTGGTATTATCATTGTTTCCGGGCTTCCCAAGGTGCCAGCAGCTTCCTCAACAGCGTAGACCGGTTGTGGGGCCTCCGGCAGGACGGACGGCCACTGGAGAGGTACGTGGAGGAATTCTCCGAGCTGGCGTATCTGGTTAACTGGCCCGATGCCATGCTTAACGCTGTGTTTTTGATGGGTTTGGATGAGGACACCGCTTTATGGACGCTCCCTGTACTTACTCCTTAGTTGAAACTGTCAATCTAGTTTTGTTTCTTAATGGTTCCCCGTATGAGATAGAAGAGTGTGTGCCTCGTCCAAACCCATCATCAACATCCGTGGCTGGGCCAGTTGACCAGCAGCCGGGTGCCTCCACTCATCTCTCCAGTGGACCGACCGCGGAGGTCCCACCGGCCAAGAGGAAACCACGAAGGCTGAGAAGGGCCAGTAGTAAGCCCGCGCCTCCAGCCCAAACGGCCACCACCACGCCTGAGCCAGAAGAGGGCTCCGCTCCGCTCCGCTCCCTCGAGAGCCCACTCCGCTCCCTCGAGAGCCCGCTCCGCTGCCTCCAGAGCCCGCTCCGCTTCCCAGAGCCTTCACCAGGCCTCCCAGAGCCTTCACCAGGCCTCGGAGTGGCCGCTCCAGGCTTCCCAGAGCCCTGTCCCGAGCCGCCGCCAGGCTCCCCAGAGTCGCCTCCCAGCTTCCCAGAGCCGCCTTCAGGGTTTTCCAGGTGCAAAACACCTTTGTTGATATTGAGGTGCGATACGGGTAGAGTTAGGGACAGGTGTGGTGATATGGGTCAGTTTAAGGGTACGGTTAAGTGTAAGAGAAGTGCCAACTGTGTAATTACAAATGTAACTACAGAAATTAATTACAGATGTAATTACATGCAAGTATTTTTTAAAATTTAAGTACAATGTAAAAACATGTATGTATACAATAAGTGCATTGTATCAAATGATTAATTAAAATGTTAGTACATAGTACTTAAGGCCACCTGATATAAAGTGGGTCCAAATTGATTTTTAAATAAAGGTTTCCAAGTGTATGTGTTTTTATTGCACTTCCACTTTAACTACATGAAACAAGAGGGGAACAAGGGCCACTTGTCCCGCAAATTCATACTTATCCTGTAACACGGATAATCAAAAATACTTAGGGTAAAAAAATAATTTGTTAATTTTTCTGATAGTTACCCCTTTATTCCCCCAATATTAAATATTGTTCCCTTATACTTATCCCCGCTTACTTTATAGTTACACAATAATTACCAAAAGTGATGGTGTAAATTCACTTTACTTACACAATACTTTCCGGGCCGTAATCTAAAGCATTACAAAAAGGCTAAAATGGTCCCTGTATGACGCTATTCTGTGATCACAAGATTTGTCTTTTTTGCCTTTTTTTCTCTGTATCCACAGGCTCTTGATACCTTTTACCACTATATGGCCGAACATTTGGTACAATTACAATTATGTACTCATTTTTCATTAGTGAACCAATTAGGTCCTACATGTGGAGCCCAGCTGGATTTGCCCATGTGGGAGCTACTTAGTCACCCAAGTGGGCCCCCAAAAAGATGCCCATTTTGAGCCCATGCCCACTCTGTACCCTGTAGCCCATGTTTAATCCACATGGGCCCCACATACGTGTTGGCTGGGATACCAGGGCAATGTAACCCGCTTAAAATCAACCCACCTTCTTGAGCCCAAAAAAACTGAGTTTGCTCAAATCTTAAACTTACCTGGGTAGCTACTGAAAATGGCTTCATGCAACAGACTCAAGGGTTCTCCGTCACGCACGCACGCACACACACACACACACACACACACACACACACACACACACACACACACACACACACACACACACGCACACACACACAGTTTTTTTCTCATCCAAGTTCATAATCACCTGTACCTGTCCCTCAGCACTGCAATTACAACTCACCATATAAGCGCACACCAACAGTCACCAACAGTACCACGTAAACATGGAGACACTTTAAGGTTCCTGAGTGGATAAATCTCACAATGACACCCTTGCATTTTTCTTATGCAGCCAATGCGTATACAAACCCTATTCCAAAAAAGTTGGGACACTGTACAAATTGTATAAAATAAAAAGGAATGCAATAATTTACAAATCTCAGGAGAGCTACACATTCCCAAAAAGTTGGGACAAGTAGCAATAAGAGGCCGGAAAAGTTAAATGTACATATAAAGAAAAGCTGGAGGACCAAGCTGCAACTTATCAGGTCAACTGGCAACATGACTGGGTATAAAAAGAGACTCTCAGAGGGGCAGTGTCTCTCAAAAGTCAAGATGGGCAGAGGAGCTTCCCCAATGATGTTGCGAAAATAGTGGCTTAATATCAAAAATGAGTTTCTCAGAGAAAAAAATTCAGAGTTTTAAGTTATCATCATCTACAGTACATAAAATAATCCAAAGATTCAGAGAATTTGGAACAATCTCTGTGCATAAGGGTCAAGGCCGGAATAACCATACTGGATGCCCATGATCTTCGGGCCCTTAGACGACACTGCATCACATACAGGAATACCACTGTAATGAAAATCACAACATGGACTCAGACCGGACTCCGGACTAAAGAAGACAAGGACAACCCAAGGTGTTATCAGCGCTCAGTTCAGAAGCCTGGATATATGAATGTATGGGATTGCATGAATTCATGTTGCATGGGCAGCTTACACCTCTGGAAAGGCACCATCAATGCTAAAAGGTATATCCAAGTTCTAGAACAACATATGCTCCCATCCAGATGTCGTCTCTTTCAGGAAAGACCTTGCGTTTTCCAACATGACAATGCCAGACCACATATTGCATCAATTACAACATCATGGCTGCGTAGAAGAAGGATCAAGGGTACTGAAATGGCCAGCCAGCAGTCCAGTACTAACAGTTGCCGCATCATAAGAGGAAGATGCCACAAAGAAGACCTAAGTCAGTAACCAACTAGAAGCCTGTATTAGACAAGAATGGGACAACATTCATATTCTTAAACTTGAGCAACTTGTCTCCTTAGTCCCCAGACGTTTGTAGACTGTTATAAAAAGAAGAGGGGATGCCACACGGTGATAAAAATGGCCTTGTCCCAAATGTTTTGAGATGTGTTGATCCCATGAAATTTAAAATCCACGTATTTTCCCCTTAAAATTATACATTTTCTCAGTTTAAAGAGTTATGTCATCTATGTAGAATATGGGTAAGTTTCATAAAAAAAGCAACATTTTGATAAAGTCACATTTTTTAAAAGACATTTTTTTTTCAATGTGATGATCAAACACAGATGGAGTAGATCGAGTCCATCAACACTCCTAATGCTTCACAGTCCTGTAGCTCGTCCTGGTCCACATTTAATTCAGTAACATTAGATTTTTGATTCATATGCTGTTTAATGATGATGTTAATGATCACGCTATTTTGCATATGCATATGACTACATACAATCGCTGGTTTTCTTACTCGCATGTGTTTTGATCAGGAGATTCAGTACTCGTTCAGAAGATGCGCAATAGCGCCCCCTAGAGTATGACAATAAAAACACGGAAACGCGGAATATTCCATTTTTGGCCTGGAAGCGTTTTCTCACAAATAACGGAAATTTCCGTGTTTGGCGGGAAAAGAGTTAAATTGAATGTGTATAGACATGGATACATGTATAAAATATTGTATAACTACTGTGTGCTACAAAGAGGGTTAAAAAATTCTGATAAAAGTAGCATAATGTTGATGCCTACATTTTGTAAGTGCATCTGTAATGCTTAAAATAAATGGGTAGGTAGATCCCTAGGTTTTGGAACAGGCATAGGCATAATTTGCAGGTGGGACGGGTGGGACATGTACCCAACACTTTTTGAAACATTGAAACATCTTGTTGCACGGATGAACCTAACTAATACAAACAAAACATATCTGGTTAACTAGAAGAGCATCATTTATTTTGTTTGTTATATAAGAGGCGATCTGATGCTCGTTGCCGCTGTTATCAGTGGCACGCGCGGCCTACTGACTCTTCTACTGACTCTTCATTCTGGCTGAACTGTTATAAATCATATCTAAGCGTGCAAACTAAGGTTGACCTGCTAGTAGATTGATTCTCAGGTTGTGGTTAAAAAATCACTGGGACTTCACTCCTTTCCATTAACAAACATCCCTTTCCCAGTAACTGTATGAATGTGTGTTTTCGTTAGTTTGTGTGTGTTTAGAATAGTTCAATAAACTTTTGTTTACCTTTTTCATCTATACAAGTCTCTTTGGCTATGTGTTTATAAGTTACTGCCTCAAACTGATCGACTGTGTTACCTAATCTCACAAACAGTGAACATAAAATTGATATTATTGCCGTTGTAATGGGTAATATCCAGATTCAAGATTGATAATTAACTCTAATTTCAACATACCGCTGGACGAATAGTTGATAAAGTGTTAAATATTCATTTTGAATCATTTAATATGTATCACGGTTCTTTTCACTGTAATTCAATACCCCTTTGAGTTATTTGATCCGAATCAATTCCTTACACAACCTTTCTGCATCATTCAACACTATTCACCATGGTATACTTTTTAAATTACTTTATCACTCTATTTGGCTTAACACCCCTTGCACTGGTTTCAGTCATACCTCACAGACAGATCTGTATTTGTGGCCATGGGAAGCTCAAGGTCCCATTCATATGCGGTTGATCGTGAGGTACCACAAGGCTCAGTTCTGGGACCTATCTTATTCATTCTCTACATGCTCCCCCTCTGCAAAGTCATCAGTCACTTGGTAATTTATTTCCATTGTTATGCTGATGATACACAGTTATACATGAAAACTGACACTCATTTATCATAATCATCATCAATAACTCTACCTACACTCACTGCCTGTCTGGAAGAGATAAGGGTGTGGATGAATCACAACTTTCTCCAGCTGAACAGTTCAAATACAGAAGTGTGATAGAACAATTTAATTGTACAAGATATTCATTTCTAATCATATAAATAGACGTTTATTGTTTACATTTATCCATAAATCAAAGGATCACATGTGTTTTCTTTTTGATATGCCTGACAGTTAAAATCCACGGAGGAGGAGCAAAGTGACCAGCTCATGACATTAGAGGTCACCGTCCACCTAAATGTTAGTCTCATGACGCTAGGGGTCATGGTACATCTAATTTTGAGGGACCAAGTGTTGCATGTAAGACATATGGGGTTATTTAAGGATGTGTGGAAAATTACAGAAGAGCAGAGATGCTGATTTTGGAAACTTGATTGTTTAGTTCTGCAGACATTCAGGATGTCTGTATGACCGTTGCCTCTTCTTTTGCAATATATATATATATATATATATATATATATATATATATATATATATATATATATATATATATATATATATATATATATATATATATATATATATATATTTTAAATAAATTTACAAAGATTTGTCTCTTATTTCAAAAGGTGATTAGAAAATTGCCGCAACAGAAGTCATCCTCATTGGTTCCCCTCACCAGAGCAGATCATCCACCATAATCTGCATTTCATTTTCTGGCCAGGACATTCCTCTATCACCATTAGTCACCAATCTCGGTGTCAGGTTTTCCCAACACTTAACCTTTGAGGCACCCATTAAAAATCTCTGCAAAACATCTTTTCACCACCTCAGGAATATTGCCAGACTCTGTCCCACACTCACCCTTCATGATGTTGAGAAACTTGTTCACACCTTTGTCTCCTCGAGACTGGTTTATTGTAACACTCTTCTCTTTGGGATCCCTATCAAGAGCATCCAGAAACTCCAGCACTCACAAAACAGTGCTACTAGGATCCTGATGAGAGTACGGAAATATAAACACATCAAACCTAATCTTCAATATTTACATTGGCTTCCCATTTCCACCCAGATCAAGTATAAAGTTTCTCTCCTCACACATTAGTGCATCAATTTCAATGGCCCCGCTTTCCTTAAAGAACTCCTTACTCCACAGTTTTCAGCATGGTCTGGGGGGCTGTCATCCACTTCTGATACTTACTGACAAATGCAACCTAGAATATCTCCATGAGGCCAAGAGACAAGTCCCAGTCCCAGTCCCAGACAAGAAAGATGGGCCTTCTCCTTCGCACGCTTTGAGTTTACAATCTCCTATCATCCAGCTCAGTTCAGGGGGTGGTTTAGGATAGCCTGGTATATCAGAAGGCTAATCCGGGGATATTGGGAGTGTACTATGCCAAAGAATCCATGCCACTTACCATCTGGCAAACTTCTCCCACTGCTTGTTTATCATCATTCTTTGGATACACCTGGGGGTTTACTTTATTTCCATAGTGGACAGATTATCAAAGGCCTGCTGTTTTGTTTCCCTCAATGGTCATTTTCATTCCTGAAGCAATGAAAGTCTGGAAGTTTGGACTTCCAGGGGACATTGTGTTAGGCAGGCCCTCAATTTGTCTACCAAGTGCCTTCTTCGTCTTCCTGGGTGTGACCGTGAGCTACTGGTCTCACACCCTTTAGTGCGCACTTTGCCTCGAGCCTCCTCTCCTAGCCCGGTCAGGGAAACCTTTGGAAGTCCCTGCAGTCAAATCATTAGTTCTGGGAGAACAAGAGGGTCTGGGACGCTGCACACCACCATCAGCAGTGAGCCATCAAAAGAGCAACGCTGATGCCTGGAGAGCCGGGCCGGGGTAGAAGATGTGGCAAGCGACAAGGGACATTCGACTGAACCTGCCCAATAACAAGCTAAGACACAGTTAGACTGGTTTATTTACCGAAATCAAGTAGATTGATCCATTCACATTTACCACCTCCAACTCCCACCTCACTACAGAATACTGTTTTGCTCACCTTGGTGGTAGGCTCATACGTTTCCAGTGATCTTCTTTGTGTATTGCAATACTGTATGCTCTCCGTTATCCTTCCTGTGTGTGTGGATCCTCCAAATAATTTTGTGAAGTATGAATAATAATAACGTTATATGCCTGAACAGAAGCCAATGGCATTAACAGACAATTATTATCAAATTAAATTTATATTTGTAAGTTTGTCATTGTCTGACTTTCACCAGACCAAGCTCAATTTAAAATTGAACATTCATTTGGGGATTCTGCTTTGTATGTTCTATTGCACAAGAGGCATGATCAACTGGCATTATTCGAATAACTCTGTTCAGAATTGGATAGTCCTTCAACCAATCAGACCACAAGGGACATGATCAAAAGGCAACAACCCATCGTTTCTCTGATCTCCAATCTGTCATCACGTTAAACACTCCAATAGCGCGTCAGGTGGATAAACCAGTCTACATTCGGTTGCCTCAAAACAGAAGCAGTAGAAATTAATGTACAGGTTTCCAGACTGAGTTGCCTGGCGAAATTGCCGGGAGATCAAGTTTTTCTGTTTGTTTATTTTATTTTTTATTTTTTTTATTTTTTACATCAGTTGATTAGATGACGAAACAAAGTATGTTTAACTTTGGCATTTTCATTCAAATTTTCATATGTATTTGAGCACAAATAATAGCAAAGAAACAAATAACTACTAGTTTAATTACATTACATTTAGAAGAAAGATTGAAATAATATATTCTTGTAAATCATACTCCAATAATCTTTGTTTTATTTCTAACTATAAAAAAGTGTTATTTTACATTGTAATAAAATGACATAATGACATTAGTTTTGGGTAACTAAGGGTAAGATGAAAATGTCCTAACAAGGTTGGCAATATCCGAAATTCTTGTCCATATGGGGACATTTTATTTCTCATGAGGAAATTGAAACAGCTTATGAATCACAATTACAAATGTTATATATATATAATGTTATATATATATAATAATATATTATACAGTCTGGTAAGACTGGTCAGACCGGAAAGAGTCTGGGGTCTCATTTATAAAGCGTGCGTGCACAAAACAGGGCTGTAAACGTACGTATGCCAGTTCCCACGCAAAGGTTGTGATCTATAAAAAACTTGACGGGAGAATGTGCGCACCTTTAAGCAAACTTTGAGCTGTGTGCGTACGCACATTCTGGAGACAAAGGGAATTGGCAACACAGATGGTAAGGTCGTGAATTGAAGTTAGAACTGTAGAAAATAAATGTGAGAAGAACGATTATAAGAATTAATGACATTTATGTATGTAGATAATTAATGTAGTTATAACCACATTATCATGAAGATTAATCCAACAGTGTTATCTGTGCCGATTGTTTTAGGCTACATAGATCTAGTAAAAAAATATAATAATAATAAAAATAAATCTATTTGTTAGAAATATATGAATCCTACGGTGACCCGGGTATGTAATGCTTCAAGATGGCACTGCTGGCACTGTCGGAGGATTACGCCAGTAGCAGAATAAGGAGAGAACGAGTTTTAATTCAGGGGCATTATCAGCAAAACTGCATGAATTTTATTTGATTTGAAGAGTTTAAAATTAACTAAATATTTTTTATTAAAATAACACTTTATAAAAAATAAAAAATAAAAACCTGATAAGTATTTTATACTATTTTGTTTTTATGGATATTTTAATATATTTATTATCCAACATAAAAAGGATATTGAATGATTTTCAGCAATGTAATGTGTAAGACACAAATGGAATTTATAGTCTATATATAATATTTATCAATGTCTTTTACCTTTGACAGTGTTAAACATGGTGTCAGGTGGATGGGAATATGCATGCAAATGATATCCTAGTAAAACTAGGCGTTGTAAGCTCCATATATGGTGATTTCGGGGAGGAGATGCATGTACACAATCTACTGCTGGCTGTGATATATAAAGGGATTAGAATTTTTTGTGTGTGTGTGTACGCAAAATCTAGCTTTTATACGTACGTACACTTTTAGGATAAAATCTACGCAAAGTTTTATAAATGAGACCCCTGGTCAGTACCTGGATGCTGGTGGAGGGGGTGTTAGTAAGGCCAGCAGGGGGTGCTCACCCTGTGGTCTGTGTGGGTCCTAAAGCCCCAGGATAGTGATGAGGAAACTATACTTTTAAAAAGCATACTCCTTCGGATGAGACGTTAAACTGTGGTCTTGACTCTCTGTGGTAATTAAAAATCTCAGTATGTCCTTCATACAAGTGTAGAAAAATAGTTTAAACCCAGCATTGTGGCAAAATTTGCTCTTTGGCCTCTGTTCACCACCATGGCCTCCTAATCATTCCTAAATACTGTATTTACTAAGTGGCTTCATCACTCACCTCTCCACCAATAAGCTGGTGTCGTGGGTGTTATGCACACTATGGCTGCATTCAGGTGGATGCTGCACATTGGTGGTGGCTGAAGAGATTTCCCCTTCCATGTCCGCTTTAAGTGGAGAAAAAATCTCTATATAAATGTAAAGAATTATTATTATTATTGTCAAAATTGTGGAATATAAACTTTTTTGTCTCATAATTCTGACTTTATTTTATCAGAATTGTCAGATATCATTTTGCAATTGTGAATTATAAAGTCTATTTTTGAATGAAAAAATACTGACTTTTTTCTCAGAATTGGGAGACATAAACTCTTTATATAAATATAAACTTTATAACTATAATTATCAAAAAAAGTGATAATTGTAACATTGCACTTACCTTTTATGTAGAGGACAGAAGATAGGATAGAATATATATTTTTTTCTAAAGTCCCCATTAAACATGGAAACCCAATGTGTGTGTGGTTGGTGTGCGAGAGAAAAATACTGGGAAAAAGCTCAGCTGAAAGATTCCTGTTTGAGAACTTCAAATGCTTTGGCTTTTGATGTGAAGCATAAAGCCTTTGGGTTTCAAATGTCTTTGACAAACACACACACATACTCAGCAACACAGAAATCAAGTCTAAGAGGCTGAGCAAGGTGTATCTACCCTGATCTTAAATGCAACTTTCAAAATATCAATCAAACAGATCAGAATCTTTCTCACACCCACCACATCAAAAACACCTGATGAGAGGAGAGTATGAGAAACAAAAGTAATAGGCAAGGGTTAAAGGGATAGTTCAGCCTAAAACGCGAATTAAGTCATAATTTACCCACCCTGGTGTTGTTCTTATGCTGTATGCCCTTCTTTCTTCTATAGACCACAAAAAGAGAATTTATAAATAAATAACAAAACTTTTCAAAAAGTTCCCACTCATAGTATATGACAGCATCAAGCTTTTTAAAAAAGATGCTGGGGGTATATGAAAGGGTTTGGTAAAAAACAATAAAAAACAAAATTTTATTGTATAATTTCCTACTGTGCCTTCGTGAGACTCTATTAGCACCGTAGTTCACTATCTCACCCAGAAAAAGCCTTCTACTATTCTGGGAAGGCTTTCCACAAAGTTTAGGATTGTGTTTATGGGAATTTTTGACCATTCTTCTAGAAGTGCAAAAAAAGCAGCAGAAGTCATACAGATCACAGTGAAATGTAATAAATGGGACTAACATTGTCAATAATATGACAATTGAATACAATAAAAACAAGCTATTAATGCCACGGATATAATATTAACAAATAATGATTTTTACATATTTGTATGTCTGTAAAATGGTTCATATGTAAATATTTTACTTTTTAGTGTCAACATCATTGTACATTTCAAAATTCACAGTAGTGACGGACAAGTTGCTAAGTAAGTGAAGTAATTAGTACACTCACTAAAACTAACTAATGTCAGTGTAATTTACAGAAAAGTCAGAGCTGATTGTGCTGATCCACATAAACAATTGTCAATGCAGTATCTAACAGCACTGTTCATCAGTATGTGGTATCTGAATGAACTTAAGTACACAAAGAATATTTATGTACAGTCAGTGCTCATAACTTGCCAGGACCTTCAAGCACTGCTTTAGGAATATTACAACTTTACCTAGCTAAAGAACTCCTGAATGCATAGTGAAGGAGGGAACGGAGACGTACATTACGACATTACAGGCAAATTGGTATCACTTCTGGGAGACCCTATCAAAATATCAGCTGTAAAAGTATAGAGAACAGACCAATGGCCATTGGCGTGCAAGATTAGCATCTCACGCTCCGTCCCGCACCATGGGTATAAACAGGAAATGGATGCAGCACACTTATTTTTTATTGTCAGACTTTTTTTTTGTTTCGTACACCAACCTGGGGAACTTCACTGGAGATATAAGCACACGTATCCGGTCCATAAGGAGGGGATTGGCACAACAAGCCAACACTAGAATGGGCATTTCAGTGATACTGGCTGGTTAAAGCGAGCACACAGGAAGAAACTATCCTCTACACGGAGGTTATAGAACTAGCGATCTTGTTCGCTAACACTAGCAAATGTGTTAGGTGTTGCCCAGCCAGCAGCTCTACATATATCTGTCAGTGAGGAGCCAGCGCCCAGGACGAAACAACACTCCTAGTGGAGTGGGCCCTCAACCCAAGCGGCCAAGGCACGCCTTGGGATTGATATGCCAAGGCGATGGCATCCACTTTCCAGCGGGCCATACTCTGCTTGGAGACAGCCTTTCCTTCTGCAGGCCTCTATAAAAGATGAAGTGCTATTCTGAGGTCCTGAAGCTTTGCATTCCTTCCAAGTAAGCCTGCAAAGTGCGCACTGGACAGAGAAAAGCCAGGGCTTGGGCTGCCTCCTCCCAAGCCAGCGCTTGTAGGTTGACCACCTGGTCCTGGAAGGGAGAGGTGGGAACCTTGGGCACATATCCGGGCCAGGGTCTCAGGATTACGTGAGAGTTAGCAGGGTCAAATTCCAGGCACAATTTGTCAACCGAAAATGCATGCAGGTCCCCTACCCTCTTGATGCAAGCCAATGCAGTCAAGAGCACTGTCTTCCAAGACAAAATTGTCAACTTTGCTGACTGCAATGGTTCAAGGGTGCTCAAAGGGTGCTCTCTGCAGTACAGTTTACACTAAAGACAAGTCCCAATAGGGTATAGAGTGAGAGCAAGGCAGATTTGGTCTCCTTGCTCCCCTCAGGAACCTGACAATCAAATCAATGCTTTTCCACAGATTTACAAACGACGTCATGATGTGCAGCGATGGTGGCAACATACACTTTGAGGGTAGAGGGAGTCAGCCTTCACTCCAACACATTTTGTGGGAAAGAGAGCACAGATCTGCTCCTCTGCGTGCTGTCAGATTGAGTCCAGCCCCATACAGAGCAAAGAGATCCTCTGCATAGCCTTGCCTTGCCTTACCTTTTCCCAGTTGACTCGAAGTCCCAACTGGCTGAGGTGATTGCACACCATGCCCCTGTGTTCGCACAACTGCTCTCTCGACTGAGCTAGGATCAGCCAGTTGTCAAGGTAGTTGAGATTGTGAACACCTCACTCTTTCAGGGGAGCAATGGCTGCCTTCACGACCTTCGTTAAGACACAGGACAACAAGGACAGCCCGAAGGCTAGGACTTTATACTGATATGCCAGCCATGTGAATGCAAAGTGTAGGAATGGTCTGTGTCGAGGAAGATTCGAGACATGAACGCGTAGGCATTCTTCAGGTCGATCGCTCCAAAAAAGTCTTGGGGACTGATGCACCGAAGATGCACTTCTGCGTTAGCATATTGAAAGGCAGCATGTGCAGGGACCAATTCAAGAACCGCAGGTCCAAGATTGCCCATAACCCATCACCTTTCTTAGGTATAATGAAATACGGCTGTAGAAGCCTGTCTTTATATCAGCTGGAGGGACCGGCTCTGTCGCATCCTTCACCAGTAGGACTGCGATTTCCACTCGTAGAACAGGAGCACCATCCTTCAGCACAGAGGTGAAGTTGATGCCCCTGAATTTGGGGGTCCGCCAGGCAAACTGAATCGCATAGCTAGTCCGATAGTGTAGATGGGCCAGCGAGACGGGCTGGGAAGCGCTAGACAGGCTCCCAGCAACCGAATAAGTGGGATCAACAGCACCACAGACGTACCCGCAGTAGGGCAGCGAGGCATGCATGTACCCGACTCGGATGGCATAGCGGCCCAAAGTGGGTCTGAGTGTGCAGTGTAACACTTACTCACATCACGGCACAGAGATGTGAGGAGGCATCTTATGTGTGTCCTGAACACAGCACAGCAAGGCCAGTGGCGGAACACAAACAAACAAAATATTCTCTCTCGGCCCTCCTGCGGAAGAGGGAGCGGTGTGGACACCACCTTCCGTAGAGCTGTCCCCTCCATCTCTGGCTGGCCTGTCTCAGGGTCGTTTGTATGATCGTACGTCAAACGTGACCGTCTGAAAGGGAACTATCATTTTAATTTTGACCTAGGACATTCCGTTACCAAACAAATAAGCACCCAAAACACACACCAATAAACACCTCCAGTGTTTTTTGCTGAAAATAGTTTAAGCACAGCTCGTCCACAAACACACACACACACACAAACACACACACACACACACACACACACACACACACACACACACACACACACACACACACACACACACACACACACACACACACACACACACACACACACACACACACATGGATTGATTATTTCATGGACCTGTGTCTCAAGCAGTGCTTGTGTTGACAGCGGCTGAGCTTTGGACGCAAATGTTATTGGTCATAATGTTTCTGCTTCTGAGGTTTGACAGACTTTCGGGAAGTGATAAGTGTTCTGACTGTCATGACTCTGAGGTCAGTGTTTGAGACGCTGGTTTGAACCGCAGTGCTTTACAAGATTTCAGCTATGTGAGATGTTCCATATACTCATCTCTGCGGAAGCCACCACAGTCCGGGTGGGACACTTTACACACACAAACACACACACTTGGTTTCGCCATCTTTGAGGGGACTCTCCATAGGCATAATTTCTGCATTTTTACATTTCCAAAATAGTATGATTCATAAGCTGTTACCCTTAAGGAGACCAAAAAAAAAAATCCCCACAATTTTGTCCCCATAGGGTATACCTGAACCACACACACACATACACACACTAAATGCCCTCCACTTGCCTAGCAGGTTGATAGATAACACTGATAACGTTATATTTTTTTTTTCTTCTAAAAATATTGTTATTTGCTTTTTTGTGCCAAAACATTCAAAGTGTTTTTTTATGTTCATTTTCCATCTGTCAGACTCTCAGGATTAAATTGTTTGTAAGCTCTAACGTAATCACTAAATGCTTAGTAACTGCTAGCTAGTTTGTAACTAAATCTGTTCTTAATTTGGTTGCAGCTATTTGTTAAGTGAGCCATTGTCACATAATATGGCATTTACCTTCAATCCAATAAAAGCATTCAAATTCATAAGCATGGGTTGTGTTGAAAAACATTCAGAAATGTTATTTGTATGAATGACATTTTACATGCACTTTATTTGTGCTGAAGAACCACTTAAGTCATTTATTCTTATAATGTTCTCTCTCTCAACCTTAAATGCATGAATGTTTTCGCTAATCGCTATTAAATATTTGGGTCCAACCCGGATCTATATCTAACATGGATGGATCAATACCTGTCGCAATAATGTAAAACTCTCCTGATATTAGAGTAACAATTAAAGAAGAATAAAATAAAGCATAATATTGTTACCTTTTAGAGCTTGGAAGGGTTCAGTTTGAGCAGATTTTTTTATATCACATCACTTTCCTTGTCAGAGCGCATTTCCCAGTACCCCACACTGTAAACTGAAAACATTTCAAGGTTAAACCTTTAAATCTTTAGTTTAAACATTTTTAAGCTAATAAATTCAAAGTTTAAGTAAGCAGAACTGGGTACTCATGAAAATTATGTAATTACTACTAAAATATTTTTAGTAGCTGAATCTTGGCTAGCTTTAACTACTAGCTAATACAGTGAATGCTAACATGCTTATTGGTAATGCTTTGAAAATATAAAACACTTAACATATATCTGTTCTCAAGGCAAGCTCATGCTCCACTCGTCACCATTGGTGGTAACCACCTAAAAAACGAACATAACAGAAACTCGTAAGCAAAATTGTATTAAACAGTACTAAATCTTCCACTTAACACCAATCTTGCAAAAAGAAAAAAAAGAAAAAGAAAAAAAAAGTTTATGTGAAATAAATTTCACTCAGTTTTGTGAAATCAAAAAAAAAAAAAGTTATAAATACACATACACTCTAAAAAAATGCTGGGTTAAAAACAACCCAAGTTGGGTTGAAAATGGACTAACCCAACAATTTGGTTGTTTTAACCCAAAGACCGAATTGTTTTAACCCCGCAATTAGGTTGTTTTAACCCAGCGTTTGGGTTAAATGTTGCTAAAGACAACCCAATTGCTGGGTTAAAACAACCCAATTGCTGGGTTAGTCCATTTTCAACCCAACTTGGGTTGTCTTTTGTCCAGCATTGTTTAAAGTGTGCAAGTTCATATGATTGAACTAATGTAAGTTTACCCTACTTAAAGGGTAGGTTCACCCCCAGTTCAACCCCCATCCCCCCTCCCCTCCCCCCCCCCCCCCCCCCCAAAAAAAAAAAAAATCTGTCATTAATTACTTACCCTCATGCCATTCCAGACCCGTAATACCTCCGTTCATCTTTGGAACACAAATTAATCATATTTTTGTTGAAATTCAGTGGCTCCAAAAGGCCTCCATTTGCCACAATGTCAGTTTCTCTCTCAAGACCCATAAAAAGCACTATAAACATGTTGTTACAAAGCCCATCTCACTACAGTGGTCCTACAATCATTTTATGAAGTGACATTTTTTTGTGTGCAAAAAACAACAACTAAATAACGGCTTATATAGTGATGGTCGATTTCAAAACTCTTCTTCCTGAATCCTCAGAGCATTATGAATCAGCGTATCGATTCATGATTCGGATCGCGTGTCAAACCACCAAACTCCTTATATCAAGTGACTTTGGCGATCCGAACCGCTGTTTCCATACACTGATTCATAACGCTCCGAAGCTTCAGGAAGCTGTGTTTTTAAATTGCCATCACTATTTCAGCCGTTATTTAGTTGTTGTTTTTTTTGCGCACAAAAACTATTCTCGTCGCTTCATAAAATTATTATAGAACCACTATAGTGAGATGGGCTTTGTAACGACGTCTTTAGTGCCTTTTATGGATCTTGAGAGAGGTAATGTCATTCTGGCAAATGTAGGCCTTTGTGAGCCATTGGATTTCAACCAAAATACCTTAATTTGTGTTCCAAAGATGAACAACGGTCTTATGGGCATCGAACGACATGAGGGTGAGTAATTAATGGCAGAATTTTCATTTTTGGGTGAACTAAGCCTTTAAATCAAAGTCTCACTTTCTTTTTTCCTCTTTCTCCAAGCCTTTCCTGATACTACACAAAAACAACACTGGATGGCAGACCGTGGTGGCCAGAGATCCAGCCAAACCTCTCTGCCGGAGTTTCCAGGGGTTAGGGAAACTTTTTTTCTTCAGAACTATGCGTAAGAACTCACTCACGTTTGTGAATTCCAAATCTTGAGTGTATCCTATTTTTCTTAATGACAAGGACTGAGAAAGTACACCCAGTTTACTTATGGGCTACACATCTGATTGTGCGAGCTCTCTGTGGCATTGCTTATGCGTCTACGCATGTGGTTGAAGTAAGACTAATCACTGAGTTTCTGTTTATGTGTATGTATGTGTGTTTGCAAGCGAGCGGCCGGACCCCGCCCTGAGGGACAGACGTTGCACTGCACTGCATCCATCACAAAGTTTTTTTTCCAAGATTTTTAAAGAAGCAATTTTAATATGCATGTATGTGTGAGAGTTTATTGGGAATGCATACGTCTTTGTGTTTGTGTGTGTCGGAGTGCGCTGCAGGACCCACCCAGGGGACAACAAAGCAGCACCTCGTTTCACATGAAAAGCTGGAGGCTCACAGGGAAGCATGTGTGTGTGCGCGCGTGTACTGTCTCCCTCTATCTTTTTCCTCTCTCTACCCCCTACCCCAACAACCCTTCCAAATAAATAAGAATTTTTGATTACAGTAACAAGCCCATAAATTATGTAGGCCAGCAGCCGATGAAGAGCGTTTGAAAGACGGCCTGTTTTAACCTTTTCCTTCCACACTCGGTCTGTCTCTCTCTCAGGGCCGGGGAAAGATGCAAGTATGAGCCTGAGGGAAGCGTGCAGGGAAGTAGAGAAAGTGATGGTGAGAACAAATAAAAAAAAAGGCCACTCAGGATGAATGAAGAGAGAAAGTATATTTTAGGAATGGTTCAAGTAGTAAGTTAATTAGTAAGGATGACTAGTATATCTGGATTTTTCAGGGTTTTTTTTTTTTACTTTTTTTTTTTACTTGAACTTTCCCTTACGAAACAAAAATATATTGCAATATACTAGAATTTATATTGCAATACATTAGAAAATATATTTCAATGTATCAGAAACTTCCTCATATATTTGAAAATATATAGCAATATATGGATGGACAACCTATGCTATATATTGATTCATATATTAAAATACATTGATATACAAACAAAACTGAATTATTTCATGTATGTTTATTAAAACAAAGTATTTTTTTATGAGTTAAAGGCACAATATGTAATGTTTCAGCATTAAAAATATAAAAGATCACTATATCTATGTTATATATTTTTTAAAGTTGTGTGTTTACATTATCCTGACAGTTCCAATTAACTTCTAAATCCAGAGAAATTAATATTTTAATTCGAAGACACGGACCGTGTCTTTATTTCCGTTATGTCGCCCGTCTTTCACGTCATATCCACGTTTGCGTCTTGCTTCCTGCGGAACTCGGCGGAACCGCCAAACTCAAAGAGGATCACTGACAGTATAAGGGGAACACCCGTATAAAAAAGTCTGTATGATAATGGATCATGACTACTCTTTGCCAGCTCAACAAAGCGCAAACGTACGAGTGAAAAAAAATGACCCGAGAAGATTTTGGGACAGTAGAAGAAGCAAGAGACGTGTAAACCTTGGAGAAGCCTTTGAAAGATGGCGAAATCTTCGTGACAAGCTCGGACTGCAGAGAGATATGCTGATCTCGCTTTCGTTTTAATAAACAGGTAATTTAAGTAACCATTCAGCTAACATAATAATCATATAATCATAACATGCTGTATGTTTGCATATTGCATAGCGATCTTGACCACATTGAGACGCGTTTAGCTGAATACGTAGCCTATAACGTTACATTTTGTATTGCATCGGCTTTTCAAACAGGCGGATTCTGTGTTTTTGGAGACTGAAACTGAGACTTTTTAAAACTGATTCAAAAGTATATTTCTATCCGTATATTTTGTGACACGATGATGTCATGTGTAAAACGCTGATGGACTAGCTATTATTGGTTTTATATGTAGCTGGAGAAAGTAACGTTAGCTTCATAAGGTAATATGCCACTATCTTGGTCAATTAATATAAGGTGACCGTCACTTTTATCATATGTTAATACTAGCTACATATAATATCGATTTAATAATGATCTACTTATTCATATATCTCTGAGTTCCAAAATAAATGTTTATTAGATTGATGAATGTGGGGAGCGACACACCGCGTGTTCCAATGAACAACGTATTGCTAGTGCTGGTTCTCTCATTTACTGTTTTATGTTGGTAATGATAAACTAAATTGAAATGTATTTCCTTATTGAACAGTTGATATACAGAATGTTCGACAATCGCGGATGCCATGTCAACATATCTATAATTTGAGTAACTCAAATTATGATGCACGGTTAATATGTCAACATAGCCTACCAACTTATAGGTGTGTTGACATAGCGACCGCCCGCACAACATTCTGACTCACACATTAGCTAACGTTACTGATAAGTTTGTTAAGTAACGGTAGCTCGCTGCTATTTCATTAGATTGGCATTACATAACGTGAAAAGCCGTAACTAAACTTAACAATAATAGAGATGTAATATAACAATTACCTTGTCAGTGAACATGTTTTCTGCTGGAGATGCCAGATTCGCTGGTTGACAGTGGCAATAATGACAACAACTCCCATGAGCACACGCACTTTCCCGACGTCATTAAAGTACGTCTGTTGTTATTATTTTGAATGAGTGACCCCTAGTGGCCAAAAGTTGCATACTGCACGTTTAAGCAAGCTCCTGCATATATTTACAGAGGTTGATTAACAATAGCCCAAATCAGATGGTGCATGACATTCAATATATTTTCTATATTTAGAAAATATTTATTATATTTTAATGTGTTATATTTTAAAATATATGACAGACAGTGTACATTAGATTATTTCATATTTACCATGTATACAATATATATGATAATTATATACTATGTAATATAAATCAATATATTTAAGACATATGTTCCCATATAAATCTGATTATATTATCCAGTACATTGAGGTATATTATCTCATATAATTTTACATATATATTTACATATATTACAATGACTCTTCCAATATATAATTTCATATATTGTAGGATATATTTCAATATACATAGCAATATATTGAATAGTATAATAATATGTATATATTCAATATATGAAAACGGCAATCATTGCAGTATTGTCCCATATATTGCAATATATAACTTGCACATATAATATATTATTATATTATATATCATATGATATATTACCATGTAAATTTCACAATATATGGAGACACATGAAATATATTGTCAACTAATATATTGAGAAATATATTTTTGTTGCGTAAGGGTTGTGCAATATAAATTTGTCCAACTGGATGGTTTTCTTAAAATTTTGAGTTATTCTTTCCCAAAAAAGACAATTACCTTTGCTTTTCTAGTAAATACTTGTTGTTTTAAGAATTTTTAGATGTTTGGACTAGAAACACGACAAAAATACTACTAAGTAAGAATTTTTTTTTTTTTTTTTTTTTTTTTGCAGTGTAAACCTTGTGAAAGTGTTTTAGAGAGTGTCCTTTATGTGACAGTAGCTGTCAAGAATTTCAGCTTTAATCGTACATGTGTTGTCGAGATTAAAGTGGTATTCAGTAGTTTGGTGCTAATTCAAACTGTTTTACAAATTTAAAAAATAGCTTATTTTGTGTATTTGTCAGGGATGTGATTTTTCAGTATTTTTGGATGTATGACCTTATGTAAATTGCGTAAATCCAAGAAAAAGAAAAAATGGTTTGGAGTGTTGCGTTATGATGATGAAAATCGCCTTGAAGGAACTATATGTAAGAAATATATTTCAATGAATCATAAAATGGCCATAAAATTCATACGAAATCATGTTCATTTCAAATACTTATATCACTTACAACAGTAGTCCGGCCAGGATATTGTCATTTAAAAGTTGTTGTTGCAGCCCTCAACTGATGTTGATGTTGACCTGTTGTGTTTTGGCCTGAAGCTCCACCCTCCACCTATCTACCAATCACGAAGTCAGTAGAGTTTTGGCATCCGGGTTGCCAGATCTGCTCTAGTTACCATAGCTACAGCTACAAACGTTCCTGCTGATCCTGCAGCCTATCTGGCAACCTTGAGTCAGAGGGGAGGGGGATACACCGCTCTACAGTAATTTGAAAGTGATTGCAGTACCAGTTTTGGCCACAATCTTAAATACACTTCCTTTAAATAATAACTAAATAAACTGCTAAATGTTTTCTAATACATCTATTCAGCGTTGAACGCGCTTGCGGCAACATCTACGGGGCACCAGCATGAAGCTGTTAGCCAGGGTTCAAAGCGCCAAATGCGAGTTCTGAAGTTATATGCTAGTTTTGTGACAGCTTTCTGAGAAACAGATGGAAATTTAAGGTATTATTGACCCTATCATACACCCGGCACAATGCAACGTAAGTGTTTTTTGCTAGTTTCAGTTATCATTTTCATGTCCAGCATCACTTTGTAGCAAATGCACTCGCCACCATCGGTTCGCTGGTCTGAAAATGAGGTGTGTTCAGGTGTATTGTTGACATGTTGCCATTTTGAGGCAACTGAAAACGACTGCGCCATGACAAACTGAAACCTGGTCTAAGTCAATGGTCCAGTATTTTTTGTGTTATTTAACCCTTAAATGCATGACTGTTTCGCCAAACATTCTTACATATTCGGGTCGTTAGCGACCCGGATCTATATTTAACTTGGATAGACCTCTACCTGTCGTGATAATATATAAAACTCCTGATATTGGAGTAACAGCTACAGAAGAATAAAATAAAACCTATTTCGTTACCTTTTGTTACTTGGAAGGGTTCAGTTTGAGCAGATGTTTAATACCATCATCATATGACCTCGTCAGAGTTCGTTTACCAGTATATTAAGCATCTGCTCATATTCGCGATCTCCAGCATATTCTCCAAACTCATTTTCAATGTCTTCAAAATCAATATTTTGATCACTGACAGCTTCTTGACCAGATCCATCATCAAGAGACAGTGACACTAATATTTGATTGTGTTTAGTACTTGCTCTCTGCTGTAAATCACTGAGCCATTACAAGTTTTGCAGATTATAATTATTATTGTTTCGTTTTCTGTCTGAGGTAACTATGAGTGAACCGTCACTTCATCATTGCGTATCAGACAATGCCACCTTGTGGAATAAAGGTGAATTGTGACGTATTTCGTCATTACTCTAGATTCAATTATTATTGTGCAAAAAAACATATACGTACAATCCTACACACTTCGGGTCGTTAGCGACCCTATACAATTTTGATAAAAAACTAGTGAAAAAAACAGGCATTCAATTATAATTATATATTTTTTTTCTTGTTATATTGTTTAAAATGGATTGATTGAGGAATACTAAGAAGGTTGATGTCTATCTTTAAAAAATGAATGAGGAGGAGGGTCGCTTACGACCCGAGGTATGCATTTAAGGGTTAAGGGCGCGTTAGTAATATGCACATATAACTGTGTGCACAACACGCGTACACTCTGCTTATTACGTACACAGGGACGCACAGCTGCAGCACACAGACATTTTTAAAGGAAGTGTATGTAATAATGTGGCCAAAACTGGTACTGCAATCACTATCCCCTCCCCCCTGACTCGAGGTTGCCAGATAGGCTGCAGGATCAGCAGGAACGTTTGTAGCTGTAGCTATGGTAACAAGAGCAGAACTGGCAACCCGGATGCAGAAACACTACTGACTTTGTGATTGGTAGATAGGTGGAGGGTGGAGCTTCAGGCCAAAACAGGTCAACATCAACATCAGTTGAGGGCTGCAACAACAACTTTTAAATGACAATATCCTGGCTGGACTACTGTTGTCAGTGATATAAGTATTTGAAATGAACATAATTTCTTAATGTCTAGTGACATAACAGGGCCATTTTATGATTAATTGAAATACATTTCTTACATACAGTTCCTTTAAATAATAAAAATAAAAGGATTCTCTGGAGATGCATTCAGACTTTCCGTTCGCAAATGGTGCAAGCACAAGTGGATTTTAAAGACATGAGATGAGACAGATTGGTTTAATACACATTACACCTAAAACACACCCATGACTCATTAAACGACTAGGTACAGACATTTTGGACCATGTGTTTTTTACATCATTAAACTACCCTAAGTGCACCTGTGCCATGCGCTCGATTGTTAAAATAGGCCCCAAAATCTTCCACTTTTCTGTAGCTCCCAAATCTCATTCGTGCTTGAGTGGCAGTTTATGAGGTAAGTGAAAATTACAAATTTGAAACAACATCATAAATATTGACCAAATGTTTATATTTTGGGTTAACTATTCATATAATTCTGATCACGATTTCTATATGTGAGCCTCTCTTACAGTATATAAAGAAACTCACATATAAAAACATAGAGACTTCAGGGAGAATCAGACATTAAGCATGACAGTATCATAACTCCACTTGCTAATGCATGTCTGTGTAACATGATATACGTCTTACCACCCCTCCCCCTTTACAGAAACACACAAATGAAGACACCACACACCCAAGCATTCTCACACACACTAAGACACTTGAGGCAATTTGGCGCCTTCTCGAACCCCATTTGCCAGTACAAAGAGGCATTGTTAGTTAGTAATGTTAATGAGCTCAATATGCCCTCAACTGGAATGTGTGAAAGCAGAGGCCCAGGCTCTCTCTCTCTCTGTGTGTGTGCCCTCATTCCCACATTTTTAAAGGAGTTGCCACCCCCTCACTCACTCTCTGAACATGACTGGCATACAGACAGTCGGCGGAGGGGGCTGTCAGTGGAACACAGGCTAGCATGTGTTTGTGATGGTCATGCACATGGACAAACACACAACAAGTACACCACCTCCATGATGCTAGATGGAATTTAAACACAGTTGGTCAGTTCATGCTGACATGCTGAAACCTACTATACTTTACACAAGCAGAACGTGTTCCTAGAAGAACATCCTTTGCTGTTTCTGGGACAAAATTAACACCAGACAATCACAACCCCATCACCTAATCTTTAAACCAAGGCATAGCAATCTATCATAGCTTTGAACCCTAAAACCAGAGGGCAAAAATGGGTCTGGGAATCATGAAGAATTTAACAATTCCGGTTTCAATTATACCTAAAGATTCCAGTTCATTAAGGTTTCCATTAAAATATTTAAATACCAAGTACATAATTCATAATGTGTACCTTAAAGGGATAGTTCACACAAAAATGAAAATTCTGTCATCATTTACTCACCTTCAAGTTGTTCCAAACCTGTATGATTTTTTTTCTTCTGCTGAAGACAAAGGAAGACATTTGGAAGAATGTTTGTAACCAAGCAGATCTCGGCAACCACTGACTATCATAGTGGGGGGTTCAATGGTAGTCAATGACTAACCGGGATCTGCTTGGTAACAAACATTCTTCTAATTATATTCCTTAGTTTTCAGATGAAGAAAAAAAATCATACAGGTCTATAACAACTTAATTGTTATAACAACTTAACAGTTAATGATGACAGAATATTACATTTTTTCATGAACTATCCCTTAAACTACATGTTGTCATGTGAACAACCAGTCAGAAACCACAGTAGCAGATGTAAGTCTCACATACATAACTAAACACCAATTTTATGAACTGTCAATTTCGTACTGAATTCGAAATGTGATTTTTACAGATTAATGATTTAAAAAATAATAATAATCTTAATAAGAACAATCATGAAGGTCCACCCCTAAATCTAAGTGTCAGTGAAGCGTTAACAGATCGCATGAAAACATTGAGATTGAACAAATTCCTACAAATGATCTACCAATTAGTCAAACATAAAAAAAGTTACTAATTGCCCGTGTGTGTTGGTCAGTTGGGCTGTATTTGATTCACTGAAAGGAACTCATTTGAGCAATTTATTCAGGAATCCGACTTCACTGACTGCACGGTATGTTTTTGATTCACTAAACCAGCTCATAGAAACTCATTCATATTGTATTACATGAATGCATTGTCAGAATATTTTAGTAGAGTATTCTTTCAGCATCGGTAGACAAATGTCATTTCAATTCCAGTATTCTTTCTAAATCAAATCCAGAATTTGCTTCCAAAAGTCAAAAAATCTTAAATGGTGAAAATCTCAAAATAACCTTTGAAGCGTCAGATTTTTGGTGTAATGGATTTTCAATGGAGGGAAAGGAAACTCATATTTCATTAAAAATATCTTCATTTGTGTTTCAAAAATGAACGAAAGTCGTATGGGTTTGGATAAACGGGTTAGTAATTGATGACAGCCTTTTCATTTCTTTGGGTGAACTTAATCAGAGGAAGGTGTCATGAAAAGCAGCATTGCTGTTACCGATTTAGTATGGCTCCTCAGTGGCTAAATGAGGGACAGACATGATGCCCAGGAGACATGGAAGGCTAGGTAAGATTTGCTGAAAAGAAAAGTACTCTCAGAGAGTAATCAGGTGCAGCATAATACTTCCCCTACATTCTGAATCAATGAAAAGTAGTCTGATCAACACAAAATACACAACTTGCCAGTCCCTGAGCCTTTCTTTAAACTCTTCTGTCACGTGGGGTTGGTGACGATACTCCAAAGAATCCAATATCATTCATTGTAGCTGCCCACTCCTCCAACTAACTATTTGCCACAAGTTAAACTCTTTTTTTGTCTTTACAATTTCCTTCTATTCTTGTGCATGTGGCTTTATTTCTTCCCTGTAATGCTCTCAGACCCCAAAAATAGTCCCAAAAAGTCTCTAGTTATGAAAGAATTTCTCTGTTCAAAGGGAATATCTGAAACCCCAAGCATTCAGTTCCGTCTGGCTTTGGTTTTAACTTTACGAGCGATCTTTCGTTCTGGTTTGGTCTTGTTTTCCTCTCCGAAACTTTCTCTCTCTGTTTTCCAGCAGACAACCCTAGCCATTAAACCATTTTTTTGCTCTGTTCGGCCAATTTATGTTGGTTAATTTAGCGTAAAACGAGGCAGCGGCCGAGGCAGTGGTAGCGACGGAGGCCTTGTGCTAGATTCCGCGAGATGAGCGCCGTGTGTCTCGCGCTGTGTGGGGCCGCGGGTGGTCCGCGCATGGCAATCATCACACGCTGCATCAGCGGGAGACTGGACATCAGTGCACACAGACACACACGCATGGGAGTTGGACGTTTTGGAGAAAAACAGAGAGAAAAAGTAATAATTACAGTGTGCAGGATTGAGTCTTCATGTACATGTTTGTAATGTTGCTGTAGATGTGATGGTTTAAATTACATGTCTGTGCTGAGTTGAACCTTTATTTTATAGATTTTCTTATAGGATTGCATGAGTCATTATTGTTAAATAAACATCAACTTTAAAGGGGTTACATTTTTCTATATTTTTATATTATTGACTTGATGACTGTACATTATACCACATACTACATGGCTACTAACTAACTAAATAAATAAATAAACAAGAAACATTGTTCAAATTAGTTTTAAATAACTGTATAATGCTTTATAAAAATGACTTCATGTTATATTGTATCACTAGCCATTAAACCATTTTTTTTTTTTTGCTCTGTTCGGCCAATTTATGTTGGTTAATTTAGCGTAAAAGGCAGCGGCCGAGGCAGTGGTAGCGACGGAGGCCTTGTGCTAGATTCCGCGAGATGAGCGCCGTGTGTCTCGTGCTGTGTGGACCCGCGGGTGGTCCCAACTCAGTATTAGTTAATATGATTTAATACATTAGTTAAAATAACCTCACCATGAACAACACCCACACTAGTAATTTTTTTACATGAATTAATCATGAATTACAGTAGGAATACATGTTAATAAAGCCTTTGTTAACACACTGATTAAATATTTCTATATGTCTAAATATTAAAATGGATAAATGTACATTTAGATCATTTTTTTAATCCATTACTTACACTTTCGAAATGATCTTATGAACCACTGACCACTTCTAAATATCTGGTTCGCAAATAACGTAATACTTGATTTTGAAATTATAAATCATTAATAAAGTATGAAAATACGACTATAAAACACATTATGGATATTTTTATAAATCAATAATGAAGCATATAGACTGCTTATTAATGTCTATTAATGCTTTATAAAGGATGAATTAACTATTCGCTAATGCTTTACTAATGCTTCATAGCATGCAGTTATTATAAAGTATTACCAAGCCTGTAGCTTTACTGTTTTTGTAAGGTTATCTAACTGTCACTATTTACATTAGTTTACATAGCAGTTGACACACACACTATGGATAAACATTTCTAACTCACCATCTCATGGCTGGTAAATGCTGTTGTATCCAGGGGCACCGGACTGGGGGTGGGGGTGGGGGGTGGCTTAGAAGTCAGTTTTCTATGCAGTTTTCTATAGTATTTGGTACATGGGCCCAGCAAGATGGTTTGTACCCAGGGCCCAACATTTGGTGCTACTCCTCTGACCTTATCAATATTATTTAATAAGCCATTTATTTTGTGCTGATGGTAAACATAATTCCAAAGTGGAGACCATCTGAACATTACGGATAGGTTTTTTATGTTTGTATACACTTTACCATCATTACTTACATTAAAAAAAAAACATTTTTAATGAAATGTATGAACCTTATTGTAAAGTATACACTATTTCAACACTAACTAATGTGTTACTAACATTTGTAGACTTTTATTAACATGACTTACCATTGACGAATAATGTATTAATGGTTTTTGAGAACATTATTGTAAAGTGTACACTCTTTCAACATTAACTGACGTGTTACTAACATTTGTGGACTCTTTATTAAAATGACCTGCCATTAACAAAGCATGTATTTACTATTTTGTAATGAACCTACTAATGTTAACACATAAGTTAAAGGTGGGTTAAGTTATATTTTAAAAATAATTTAAATAAGAGTCTTAGCTGAGTACCAAAACAAACTTTGTTTAGCCAATCAGCTGTAAGGGGTGTATCTACTAACGATGCAAAGAAGAGAGCATTCATTGTATGTTTCTTTTTGTTTCACAGAACTAATATATGCTATAGCTTTTGCTTAAATATTTCCATATGTTCACTTGTTTGTCCATTTGCAGTCGTATTGTCGTTCACTTTAGCTTATTTAGCTTCATTCATTTTCCACATTCATTCTGCCATAGTCGTTGCCTGAATTGCGTTCATATCTGTGGGGCGGAGCTATCAAAATAGGAGCAAGATGCTTTTGGGGTAGGGGCGTGTTTGTTTGCTTACCCCCACTTTAATGTTGAAATAGTTTACGCTTAATAATAAGGTTCTCAAAAACCATCAATACATGCTTTGTTTAACCCTTAAATTAATACCTTGATTAGTTAGTAACCCAACACGTCATTCTTTACCTTCCTCCTCATTCATTTTTTAAAGTTAGACATCAGCCTTCTTAGTATTCCTCAATCAGTCCATTATAAACAATATAACAAGGGAAAAAAATTATAACTGAATGCCTGTTTTTCCACTATTTTTTTGTAAAAAAAAAAAAAAAAAAAAAAAATGTATAGGGTCGCGAACGACCCGAGGTGCGCAATATTGTACTTCTTTTTTTTTCTGTACAACAATAAATAATCTATAATGATGAAATAAGTGCAATTCACCCTTATTACACAAGGTTGCAATGTCTGATATGCAATGATGACGTGACGTTTCCTTTATTGTTACCTCTGACTGAAAACAAAACTATATACTATAATCTAATAATTATAATCTGCAAAATTTAAAATGGCACAGCGATTTACAACAGACCGAACACTGAAAACATTCAATTATTAGTGTCACTGTCACTTGAGGATGGATCTGTTGAAGGAAGCTGTCAGTGATCAAAATACTGATTTTGAAGATGTTGAAAATGATTTTGAGAATATGTCTGAGATCGCGAATATGAGCCAGATGCTGAATGTGCTGGCAAATGAGCTCTGACAAGGACAGTGCTGATGCTATAAAACACCTGCTCAAATTGAACTTGAAATTGATTCCAAGCTCCAAAAGGTAACGAAATATGCTTTATTTTATTCTTCTGTTATTGTTACTTTAATATCAGGAGAGTTTTAAATTATCGCTACAGATATCTAATATCTAATTATACTAATATCTACCCGTGTTAGATATAGATCCGGGTTGCTACAGACCCGAATATGTAGAAATGATTAGTGAAACAACCATGCATTTAAGGGTAAATAATGTTGATAAAGTACAACACAGCAGTTTTACATTAGAGTTAACTGTTCCTCAGTAAGATAACCTAACAAAAACAGTAACGCTACAGGCATTGTTCATGGTTAGTTCATGTTAACTAATGCATTAGCCACTATTAACTAATTGCAATGCTAATGTGTATAAATGCATTACTATATATGTGAGTTAAGATTAACTAATGCTGAACAAATATGTTGTTCAAGATGAGTTTAGTTAACTAATGGATTAACTAATGCAACCTTTTTGTAAAGTGTTACCCAATAATTGTTAAATGCACTTTATTATCTCACATATTCTTACTGTTCTGCTGCTACCACTGCAAAAGTCACCTGCCTCATACTTCCTCTATCACTTTTTATTATTACATTGTACACTGTGTATATGTTTCCCTGTCTTTTGGTACTTTTTTTTTTTGGTATACTTAATTTCTGGTATATTGTTTAGAGTACTTGTATACATTCTATATTGTAATTTTTGTAAACTGCACTGCACACTTAGTGAAACGACATTTTGTTTCAATAAGGCTAAAATTACAATAAACTCTCTCATCTCAAATCTAATTTGAGAAGAAAGAGAACATGGAGTAAAATGAGAACTGAATCTAGCACAGCTGTTGGAAAGCAAATGTAAATTGAGGGAAATGGGACAATGGTCAGTTATACAGTTTAGTGTTAAGAAAAAAATATCTGCAGAATATTGTGATCAGCCAGCCATCATGAAGTATTCCAAAGAGCCATGTAGTAAGTTACTATATGCTCAAAATGTAAAATCACATTGGCTGGCTACAGGAACCGTTCCTCCACAGACACACAAGGGTCATTGTGTGTAGCTGGGGGCCACGGCTGGCACACAGCTGGGCACCTCATTTCCATTGGCTCCGCAGCAGCCCTCACAAAGGGCCCGCGGAAATGAGAGTGCACACATATGCGTATGTATGTGTGGTCAAAAATAAACTCTGTCACATTTACCCAAGAGTGTGTTTGCCGGCATGCTCCAGAAGTCTCCTCAGAGGTCAGGACATCATGGTCCACTCACAAAGTATTCAGCATCGGATGGACTCTAATTCCTTTGATCAGCATCACCAATCAGAACCACAATTATTAGATCCTCAGAGTCTTTAAAGAGTGCTTTAGCACACTTAAACAGATGAAGAGCAAGTCAAGCAAGTGTTCTGCTCTTCCTTGAAGAGGCTTACTAGTTCACAAGTGGTCGTGTGAATTTCAAGTTGAACTTGAATTTACACGAACACTTCATACAGATGAGATACAACCTTTATATTTAGATGTTTCATTTATACGACTGTGTTTCTGTACTAGAGTTGCCACTCTTATTTGCAAAGTGCATTTGCAAAAAAATGGAAAGTTAAGTCCTTGTGGTCTCTGGACCCTCTCCTCAACACAAAGGCACGGAGAGCTGTATCAATTAACGCCAGTGGGAAAGGCTCATGCCAAGTGCCAAGAGTCTTAATGGAGACATGTGTAAGTCATTACCACAAACACATTGAGAGGGAAGCAGAGGGAGATGGAGGGTGGGCTATGTGTGGTGAGCTCATGCAAGCAGTGCTTATTTCAGAACTTACGCGCAGAACCTGCAGGAGAAGAAACAGTAATGTAGAGTGACAGTAGATCTGGGCCTTAGAGTGCAGTGTGACCTTATGAATCGCCAGTCAAGATCAAACCCACCTTCTGTGCCAGCATGTCCTACATCTGCAGTCTGTAAAGAGACCACTGGCCATACTGACATGCTGCAGTAGAGGGTTTGTATGACCCAGTAGGAAGTCTTTTTGGACTTGGTACCATTGTATTTACATGTTTTTTTGGGACATAGTATATTGGTACCAAGGAAGGTTTTGTTTTTGGATGTTTTTTTGAGGGAGCACCAATTCAACTCTTGGCTCATATATGTTTTATAACTATTTTGTTATTCATATCCACTCAAAAGCCAGTGATCGCCACGCATTTTTTTTTGTACGGATAAGACATGCATCAATATTTAGTTTCGCATGAAGTATAACTTTTGAGTGACATGAGGTTGGGTAGATGATTACTGAATTTTCAGTTTAACGCAAATGACCTGCAGAAGGTGCGACTCAGTTGAACTGACCTAATTTAGACTGTGTGAATCTGTGATTTCTGCCAAAGCATTTTAGACAAACATTAATACCAATTAATTACAGTGATTGTGCAACTTCGTTTTTAAAGATCCAATAAACTTGCCTAAACAAAATGTTAAATGGCACTTTTAGTTTTTTTTTTTTTTTTTTTTTTTTTTTTTTTTAATGTCACATCTCCAAGCACCAGTCAATTACCCATCAGCCCCACTTTTCCCAAGATCCATCCTGGATGCTGGAGAAATTAATCAACTTAGCACTATGAATAGATGGGTCCTTCTTCATCGTTGGCAGAGCAGAGAAAGACACCATCGCCATCGTCCAGCCCCACCTCACACCGGTCATGCAGCCAGCCCCTGTCCTGAACCCAGTGATGACTCCAGCCCCTGACCAGAGATATAATGATGGATCCAGTCCTTGACAGGAGATAGTAATGGCTCCAGCCCCAGACCAGAATCAAGTGATGACTCCAGCCCTTGACAAAAGTCCAGTGATGGCTCCAGCACCAGACCAGAGTCCAGTGATGGCTCCAGTCCCTTACCAGAGTCCAGTGATGACTCCAGCCCCTGACAAAAATCTAGTAATGGCTCCAACATCAGACCAGAGTCCAGTGATGGCTCCAGTCCCTGACCAGAGTCCAGTGATTGCTCCAGTCCCTGACCAGAGTCTAGTGATGGCTCCAGCCCCAAACCAAAGTCTAGTGATGGCTCCAGCCCTCGACCAGAGTGCAGTGATGGCTTAGTCCCTGACCAGAGTATAGTGATGGCTCCATCCCCTGACCAGAGTCCAGTAATGACTCCAGTCCCTGATCAGAGTCCAGTAATGACTCCAGCCCCTGATTAGACTCCAGTGATGGCTCCAGCCCCTGACCAGAGTCCAGTGATGACTCCACTCACTGACCAGAATGTAGTGATGGCTCCAGCCCCTGACCAGTGTCCAGTGATGGCTCCAGACCTCGACCAGAGTCTAAGAATGGCTCCAGCCTCCACCCAGAGTCTAGTGATGGCTACAGATGGCTACAGTCTCTGAGCCCACTCCAAAGTCTACTCCAGCCCCTTAGCCTTCAGAAATTGTAGTGCTGGCCATTCTGGCCACAGCAATTTGGTGTGTGTGGGCTGCACATACATCAACTCCAGTCCCTGAGCCTGCTCCAGCCCACAAGCATGCTCCAGTTAATGAGACCTGAGCCACCAGGATGCCCACCTTCCCACCCTGGATATATTCTGTTTTGCGTGAGGTTGTGTCTTCTGGGAGGGAAAAGTACTGTCAAATGCACGAGCCCGCACCCATCAACATTACAGTTCAATTAAGATTCTAGAATTAAAATTCTCATCACCAGCACACACTCATGCTCGTCATCACACCCTCTATAAGCAGTCACCTTCCACCTCACAAGTGTCTGGTCTTGTCACATCAAACATCATACATTACCATCTACCCACCTTAGGTGTTACTCACCTGAGCTACTTACCTGTTATTCAGTCTTCAGACATCCATCCTGTGTTATGGTAATATTTTTTTTGTGCCATTGTAATACCATGTTCTTTGGTATCATGTTAATAATATAGTTTCTGACAATGGTGGTATTATGGCATTGTTGGAAAACCACGTAGATATCATTGTACATGACTGTGGCAGTCTTTTTACCATACTACAGTAAATCAAAGTACTATCATCGGGTACCAGCCCCCACCTGTAAAAAAGAAATGTGCTTAATTGTATTGAATCTGCCCTTGTAGTGTCCTTCAAATCATTAAAAGTAGGCCTATATTTAAAAAAAAAACTGCAATAAATTAATACCATTTACTTTTAAATAGTGAACTTTGTAATGTCAAATGAAAAGGTATCTTTAAAATATGTTGGCAAAACTTTAGAATGGTCCATCATTGAAACATAACTATCCAGGTAATGCAGGAAAAAAAAGTTCCTCTTTAATCCTTCAGCTACTATTAACGATTATGTAAGTGGTTGGTAACACTGCAGAAACTATTAGTGATCTGGACCATTATTTCAAAGTGAAAAACATTTGCATTCCCTTATCTAAATAATGTTCCAGATCACTAGAAGATCTTTAATAATACTCAAGTGTTATCTGTAGCCACTTTGCAGGATCAGGACCATTGGGGTAAGGTTTAGGCTTTAAAGTTGAGTAGCCAATTTATGAACATGTTCAGAGTTAAAAAAATAAAAAAAAATACAATTGCTCACATCTCAGACATGTAAATGTTGTGATTTATAAATCTTAGGTGTAATTCTCTTCTCTCTCTTTCAATTTAAATAGTGCTATTTCAAGGCACTCAAAGCCTTACATTGAAGGGGGGAATCTCCTCAAGCCACCACCAATGTGCAGCATCCACCTTGATGATGTGGCAAAAGCCATATTGCGCCAGAACCGCCACACACCAGCTGATTGGTGGAGAGGAGACAGAGTGATGAAGCCAATCAGGAGAGGGGGATGATTAGGAGGCCATAATGGACAGAGGCCAATGGGCAAATTTGGCTAGTAATTGGTCATATACAGTTAATAGTTCTTATTACACAGCGCTGTGAAATACTTGATTCTGATTGGTCAATCGGACATTCCAGCACTATGTTATTCCAAGATAACAACCGCTAAAGTTAATTACACACCACTCATCCGGGTACAACGAGTTATCTTGACGGTACTACTTTTATGCTTAACGTGTGACTCCGCTGTCGTTGACTGTCTAATGCCATCTCGTGACTGAAACACTTAACCACAACGGGTTACAATGGAAGAAGACTTCAAGGTGTTCATCCAAAAATGAAAACTAGCCCATGATTTACTCACCCCCTAGTCATCCTAGGTGCATATCTTCTTTCAGATTAATAAAATTGGAGTTCGAGTTTAAAAGTCCTGGCTAATCCAAGCTTTTTAATGAAGTAGTTGTAGCTGTTTTTGAAGTCCATAAAAAATGCATCTGTCTGTCAAATAACATGCTCCACACTGCTCCAGGGGGTTAATAAAGGCCTGTAGAAGCAAATAGATGAGTTTGTTTTGGCTGATCGCATTCGTATTCAATTTATGGGAAAAGTGTTGAAAGTGCCTCTGCAGTTGTCGAGACTTATGTCGCATATGCATCTTGAATTGCGAGAAGGCACTTTCAACACGTTTTCCATGGAAGGTGATAGACTGGAACTTTACTTTATACATTTTTAAATATGGATATTTTTCTTACACAAACTCATCGATGGGATGACTTGAGGGGGAGTAAATCATTGGCTAATTTTCATTTTTGGGTGAACTATCCCTTTCAGCATTCATTTTAACATATATGGTAAAAAAAGAATCTTCTAATTTCAGCAATAGATAAAGGTTTAACTGTTTTTCTTTGCGGAAGAGCTAATAAAATATTTTAACTGAAGAATATTTTGTGTCTAATTTACTTGAGACAAGTAGCCATGTAAAAAGCACTCCGCCATCAGCACTCCGCATCACGTCGGGGTTCTGATCACTCTGTCAGGGTTTATTCTGCGAAAACAATCAGCTAAGTGTACATTATCCCTTACTTAATAAATCTGATCTCATTCAATAATTACTGATTACCAAATAAGGAACTATATCAGCCCTAAATATGCTATTGACCTACTGATTAGTTAAACTTGTTTTTAATAGTATGAAGAGTTAATGTAGATTCATTTGTCCTGCATTACTCAGAAAAAAAGGTACAAAAAGCTGCCACTGGGACATTACCCTTTCAAAAGGTTATACTAATATATACATTTTTGCTAACAATATGTACCTTTGAGGTATGAACATGCACTCTTTAGTTCCAAATGTATACCCTTTGAAATGGTACTGCCCCAGTGACAGCTTTTGTTAGCCTGACAAGCCAGACCCACATCAAGATGTTTGGTCTGGAAACTCACCATTTACAATCCGAGGGGCGGGATAAACGGCTGTCTTTCAAACTCCCTCTACACACAATTGGATATCGCTACAACCAACCAGAGCAACGAAGGTGAAGCAGAGCTCGTTGATATATTAAACTTTCACCGTATCCGGTCGGCAAAACTCTGAACACATCTTCCCTTTTTAAGAATGACTTCAGTGCCATTCTTTGTTCTTTTCTCAGAGAAAAGCTTAACTCCAAGTCTTCCAGAGTTGCGGTCAAAGCTGATTCGAAAGTCCGTTGTTCGCCAGCTTCTTTTACAGTCTATGGAGTTTACTAGAAGCATGCAAGCGCAACTCTGCTCACTAGGTTAAGCCCTGCCCACCAACTCTATATACGATGTGATTGGCCTGACCAGAGATTGGTTTTTACAGCTCAGAAGTCTATTGAGAGTACCTCGCGGCAGATTAGATTTGCTGCCGCTAGGGTGCGTCTAGATTTCTAGGCTAAGCTTTTGTACCTTTTTTTGTGAGAGTGTAGTTACCTATTAATTATGGATTAAAATGGAGAGCTTTCCTGTAGCTCAACCAGTAGAGTGTGGTGCTAGCAACGCCAAGGTCATGGGTTCAATTCCCGGGGAAAGCAAGAATTGACAAAAATGTGTGCCTTAAAATGCAATGTAAGTCATTTTGGATAAAAGTGTCTGCCAAATGCATAAATGTAAATGTGATAAATAGATCCCTATCTGCCTGATCCTCTACATTTGGGTACCCCTATCTGAGATGGAGCAGGTTTGCAATGTCTCCTGGACCTTACAAGACAGGCTAGAATGACGAAATCTCTGCATGTTCCCATTTTGAACTGTTTATGTGTTTTAATTGGTACTTCTTATAAAGAAACCAAAAGCGAGGGAAAAATGTCCTGTTCCCATGTGAGATTCCATGAATATATGTGTCTATGTGTCTGTGAGCTTGTGTGCAAATACACTTGTGTTTGTAGGTCTCAGGACACCCAGGGCCAAAACAATGGGAAGGCGTCGCACGTCACACTGCTCCTATTGTTCCCGGGTCCTCCTTTTCTCTCTAGCACTCTCCTCCACACTCTCTTGTCTAGCCTTGGGAGTCTGTCTGACAACGGCAGCCTGTAATTGGACAGACACTGGATTCCTTAGTTGGGTGTGTGTGTATGTGTGTGAGGGGTAGTGCAGCCCTTGTAGACTCTTTGGAGCCGGTCACAGCACTGCGATTATAGTGGCAGGGGAGAGCGCGGCTAGATGTCTCCTAGCAGCCCCGTCTGTAAATCATGTCACATAGTAGTGAGTCTCTCCATCTCTGCCTCCATCCCTCCTTTAAGCCAACCCTCTGCTCCTCTCTTCTCACCCTGCACTTCCTGTCCCTCTGTGTCCTCCAACCACAGTACTTCAGGCCAGTGTAGAAGAACAATGAGGAATGATTCACACAAAAATGAAAATTGCTATCTTTTACTCATGTCCTCTTGTCATTCCAAGCCCCTATGACATGTTGTCTTCTGTGCATACAAAAGGAAGTTTTAAGAAATGTTCACACTGCTCCATAGAAAAAAAGCATACAGCTCCAATATGTAGCAAAAAAAAAAAGAAAAAAGATGTCTATGATTATGTCTGTATGATGCATTTAATTCAAAACAGATTTAATTTAGACTTTTATTCACATAAAACATTCATGAACACATACATAGTGCAGATGAAATATGGTAAATAGAAGCATAAACATGCTTGCTTGAAATGCAAGAACTGTTAGCCCTTCAATTTGAAGCATTAACGTTTTGGTGGACTTTCAATAGAGGGAAAAAAAATACATATGTGTGTGTGTGTGTGTGTGTGTGTGTGTGTGTGTGTGTGTGTGTGTGTGTGTGTGTGTGTGTGTGTGTGTGTGTGTGTGTGTGTGTGTGTGTGTGTGTGTGTATGTGTGTGATATATACAGACAATTATGAGGAAAAATTATATTGTGATATATATATATATATATATATATATATATATATATATATATATATATATATATATATATATATATATATATATATATATCTCAAATAAATATTGAGTGCATCAAAAAAGCTATTACATTTGAAAAATGTAGTGCAGATTTTTTTGTCTCCAGTATATGCCCATATTTTGTTTTCGTAAGGGAAGGAATAAGAAAAATATATTTAATTCAAGTTTTAATGTCTTACAATCTTGTTTTACAGATGCTAAACTATTTTTGATTAATTACTAATGCAGAAAAATAAATTCACACTTTAAAAACAGCATTGCGATCGACATGCAACCAACGGCAACACTGATATCATCAAACCTGGCATGAGACTCTGCATCTTCACACTAAATAAAACATATGGATTTGGATCAACATAAGGATGAGTAAATTATATTATATTTATTTGAATGCACTATTCGTTCAATTGAAGGGATACACCTGCAGTAGGCCGTTTTGACGGTTATAATAACCCATTATGTGTTATTTTGAGCAACGTTAAAGCTATTGTTTTTATTACAACTGATATGCCATCTGGCTTAATCTCACTATTATGCCTGAGTTTTTTAGATTATTGATTCATTCATACACTTGCCAGTTACATGTACCAAAACTGTGTCAAGTCAGTTGACCTGGCAGTCATGCGATGTTATGTAAGCATGAATAAAACAATAGTGCCAGTGTTGGAAAGCCACTGTAAGGAGTGAAGAGTTTACTTCACTGGACCTATTTAGCCTCTAAACAAGCTTTAGATTGACAATCATCACTAATGCTAGAAAACAAGACCGTTGCGGCCTGTTTCCACATGCTGTTGCGTGCGTTTGTACCGTGGGCGCTAGTTCATTCCCATCTTGTTAGCATGCCCAAAGTTCTTCCCCCCTCACCAAACACAAGGTCACCAGAGACCCGGCGCATGGCGCAGCGAGACGGGCGCATAGGACTGCCCGAAATTAGCATTCACCCTTTCCCAGTGATCGCTAAATATTTCAACACTTCCAGCTGCTTGAAGTTAGAGCCCATCACTCAGGAGATGGAACTATAGAGAGAGGCAGAGAGAGTGAGACAGCCATCTTCCTGCGTGAGTGCTGCGCCTCATGTGTATCTCTTCACTTATTCATGTGTTTATTTATTATTTCATCGGCGGCGCTGCTCTCCCCCCACCCTCCTCCATCTTTGTCTGAGCGGAGATGTAGAGAGCGAGAGAGAGAAGAGAGAGCAGTCATTAATTCATTAAAGAAGCCCTTCCCTGCCTGTCTATCTCTTCTTCCCTCCCTCCTTCCTGTCTTTTTCCTCTTCCTCTCTCTGTCCCCCTCCTTCTTAACCCATTTCCTCTTTCCCTCTTGCCTCTTTCCTTTACTTATGTCTTCTGTTCTTTCATTGATATGGTTGACACCTTTTCTTGTTCTCTGAGCGTTTCCTGACTGCCTCTTTCTGTTTGTTGTTCTCTTTTGCTCACACCATTTATACACTGTATATTAAGATCCATCTCGGTAATTCAATCAAGTGGTCAGGAGGAGGTGTGAATGTGATCCAAAACAGATTTGATCACAGAAACCACATTTAGAGCAAGTCAGAAATGCTTGTGACCACATTGCATTTCTAATGCAAGCGCTAATGACACAACACTGACAGTTGCCCATTCCATTTATGATGTGCTCCATGCACTTACGCTACGTCTGACAAAAGTACAAATGGATTCAGAACTTTCGCTTTTACGCATTCAGTGTTGACAGCGAAGACTTGGTTCTGTCCATCAAATGTTAGCACTCAAAAATTTAAGTTTGCAGTCAGTTTTGGAGGGGCGGGATTTAACCCGATTAAAGGATGGGGAAAGTACGGCATGTCAGCAGAGAGAAGTCGTTTTCACTGGAAGATTTCAAAAATATGTTTACAGATTAAACATAATACACATTAATCATTCAAAGATCTATAATACACATTTACAAAACAGCTGTGAATGTAAAAATGAGTTATTCTTTTTATGTACATATAATACAAGATATAATATAGGATGAATTTCCATTTCAAATGCATTATCCGACCTACCTACTTTAAATGAAACTAATTGTGGAGACTTTTTTATTTTCAATTCAAATTAGCTTTATTGGCATCTATCTATCTATCTATCTATCTATCTATCTATCTATCTATCTATCTATCTATCTATCTATCTATCTATCTATCTATCTATCTATCTATCTATCTATCTATCTATCTATCTATCTATCTATCTATCTATCTATCTATCTATCTATCTCTACCATCTGTCAAAGCTCATGGGTCATTCCCGACCAGCAGTACCCTTTGGACTTTGAAAACATGAATATGATTTTATTGTAATTTACTGTAATAAATCAGACTTTCAGAAATAGACTCTGGTCAGGCTCATATGCGGAATATGTACACAAAAGGATAGCTCAACCCAAAATGAAAATCCTGTCATCATTTACTCACTATCATGTTGTTCCAAACCCATAAGACTTTTGTTCATTTATGAAACAGCTGCCATCGAACATGCTTTACATTTTTATATGTAGATTTTTTTTTTTTAATTGTGATTAATCACACCTCTTTTGTGCAATTAATCACACCTTTATTGTAAAAATTAAGCATACATCATTTATCTTGCATGTTCATTTAGTTATAATTTGCTATATCCAGCCAAGTAAACTTCAGATTAAAGGACATTCTCACAAAATTGTATTTTCTGTAAGCTTTTTTCAAGTTAAATGTAGGTGTCTTTCCAAATGTGTGCTTACTGTACGACTCTTGTACATTAACGCAGTTGTCTTTACCTTGATTGCAATCCTCACCCACCAAAACTTTACTAGCAAGACACTAGTTTGCTTTATCCAACTGAGAAACGTATTTCGCGTATATCATTGTGCCAGACTTGCCGCTCAGGCTCTATTTTACACAGCGCAATGTGTGAGGGCCCACATTCTTCAGAAACAACCGCAGAATACGACAGAGCTTGTGTTTTAAAGCGAAACGCACTGGCAAGAATAATTAATTGAAAACATAACGCGAGTCTCTATTCTCTCTGCCATCTTTGATGTAATCCGCCTGGTTTTCTTTACATTGACGCTGTTTTAGACTGATTGTTTGAAATAATTTGCTTACTGGATTATTGGACTGAACACTTTCCCAGAGTTTAGCAGCTTAAAGCAATCTGATAGCTAACAGAGAAGCGTCAAATGGTTAGAATAGAAATTTCCACCCACCAGAGTTAAGGCTGATTTATACTTCCGCGTCAGACCTGTGCCGTAGCTTCTATGCCATGGGCTATGCGTCGATTATCATTTATACTTCTGTGTCGTTGTCTGCATCGATGTGCAATAGAATTCTGATTAGGTATGCACCGAATCCAGATTTTTGAGGTTTGTCCGAATACCGAATCCACTGGTTAAGATTCTGCCGAATCTGAAACCGAATACCGAATCCAACTCCCATCATCAGTCCATTATCACAGTAAACATATTAATGACATAAACAACGTCCACAGCAGTGTATTTTTAATTTAATTTTTAAAAAGGCAACATTATGCCAGGAGGACTGTGCCGTATTGCTGTCTTTAGATTCATGCACAACTCTTGTTCTCTCGGATGGGAAGTTCGGTTCTTTTCCGTGAAACGGTTCTTTCAGACAGTTCGTTTCAATGAACCAGTTAAAAAAAAACGGATCACCGGTTCATTTACGTCCTTACCTAATGACGTCATTTCTATCATCCCGGCGGATGAAAATACTTTCAAACACATTCATATAAAGTATTTGTAATCAAAACTTAGTATAGTAATAATTATTATTGTCATCATCATCATCTTGGATACGTTTTTTAATTCATGTTTTGCAAAAGCACTCAATACAGCCACTGTCGTGCAAACACTGATGTTTTACACAGATTAAATAAACTTACATTGACATAACATAAACTTACACAAATCCTTGGTTCACCCGTGCTCATATATATTATCAGCATCCGTTTTCCGAGAGAAACAGCAGCCGTCCCACTCCGAGAGAAACAGTTCTGTTCAAGACGACGCAATCACGCATTCAATATCTCAGCTCACCGGTTCTCACAGCAAAACATGTCTCAGTTCAGTGAACTGTTGAAGTTACAACATACACTTCACGATATTAGTTTATTTCTAGTCTGAGGGACTGTCACTCAAGCCAGAAAGTGAGTAACTATAGTAACTTGTGAGATCAGCGCTGATTTGAGACGCAAACCATTTAGAATGATTCGGTCCGATTTGGTGAACTGCCTGGTTCGACCAGATCACTAAAAAGATCCGGTTAAAAAGAATGATTTGTTCGCGAACCGGACATCCAGCGGTTATTGTTTAGGGTTCATGCCACCACGAGTCAAATCGGCATTGCAAATTGAACATATAGCTCGACTTGATTTGCCTTCTTGTGACTGAAAGTACTGCCAAACAACACATTTTCTGTTCACAAGTTCCATTTTCACTTTCTCACAGCCTACTGCATTCGAACGGTCCACCTAGTAAACACGTTGCCATAATCAACCGCGGCATCATGTTCGACCAGTATCGCATAGTGCAAGCAAAGATCGAAGATCGTTCCACCAACCGGGAACGGTGAATGAAAAAGTTCTGGAAAGGGATTTCACGCCTCTCTGTGATGGTACCACAAGCCTCCTCTCTTTAGCTGAGCGAAGGCTTCTGGTGGGGGTGTAGATTCATAGGAACGAGTCGAAGTATGCGGATGCTCAGCTTGTGGTGGACCCATAAGCAAGAGTCAAAGAATTTGAACTTGATACGGGCAGCGAGTGGTAGCAAGTGCAGAGAGCGAAAGAGGGGTGTGACATATGCCCTGTTTACATTTTATTTTGAGTGAGTGTGGCAGTCATCCATGATGAGGCTGCTGTTTTTTCTTTCAGTTTTTAAATTTTTTTATTAAAGTTTTTTTTTTTTAAATGTTCACCGGTTCCCACCTCCTTCTTCCCGCCTTCTTCTCTGGAGAGGTGCACGTCAGGCTACACTTCAGGCAACATGTGCTACACAGGATTTGTTTTACCCTGCAATGTATCTAAGGCATATGTAACGGAGGCCAGCTAGTAGTTGCTGTGCTAGTAAACCTCACTCGACTGACGCTAGAGGTTGCAGCTAACCTACTTGTTAGAGTGTCCGACTCTCATGCAGGTGTATCGGGTTTGAGTACCACTTGGAACGGGTGGTTTGACACAGGAGGGGTTACATTGGTGCCATGACCCCAATGGGAGTGAGTGTAACGGAGGCCAGCTAGTAGTTGCTGTGTGAGTAAACCTCACTCCTCTGATGTCAAGAGATGCTCTAGAGACTGACACTAGAGGTTGAAGCCTTTAGCCTTCTTGTTAGAGTGTACAACTCTAATGCCGGCAGACCCGGGTTCGAGTCCCACTTGGAGCGGGCAGTTCGAACAGGAGGGGTTACATACACTCGAAGCAGAAGTATAAATTGGGCTTTACAGGTGCCATTGTAAATGCTCAGTGTGATAAACTTACGACTTCTAAGATCATGTAAATATGTGACGTAAATTATGTATATTATGCAATTTCACATACTCCAGTAATCTATTTGCGTTAAATCATTTGAATGTGTTAAAGGATTTTGAATGAATTGCATGCGTTAAATTTGACAGCCCTAGAATTATTTTTTTTTTTTAAAGTTTAAAATATAATATTAAAACATGCTCTTAGGTGTTTCGAAGTAAACTAAAGTCTTATGGGTTTGAAATTACATGAGTGTGTAATATTAGTATGAATTTTATTATTTGTTTAAACTGTCACTTTAAGATTGAAATAATGAGGTAAAGTTCACTATTGAGTGTGTCTATATATCTATCTAGGAAGGTATTCTAAAATCTAAAAAGGAGGTGGGTCTTACCAACATATTCTGGACACACACAGACAGAGGGAGTAGAGAGACAGAAATATTGGAAGACGATTTCTCGTGGTGTGTTGGTGGTGTAGATTCTAAAACATATTGTGTGAGAATGTGTTTTAACTGTTTGTTCATTTAAAACTCACTAATTGCAAGGTGTACTTCACAATTTCACATCTCAAACAAATCGGAGTGCGATGAAGGTAAACTTTGTTTAAATGTTTGAAACTTAATTTAAGGATGTCACAAATCTCACGGCTTGCGAGGTCACAGGCCAAGGTCGCACTGAGAGCCAAACAGAACAGTGAAATGTCTGAAACAGTGTCCTTCACCTCTCCCAAAGGATCCCTATCAGAACATCATCATTCCTCTCTCTCTTTCTCCCTCTCTCTCTCTGCTCCCCCTCTCTCCTCCCCCTCTCTCATTAAAACTCTGCGCCTCGGCTTCTAATTAAATCCCACTTGAAAGTCTTAAAAGTCAGACTCAGATTGATTCAATTTGCATTTCTGAACAGGGAACATTGCCTAAAAGGATAAATAAATTGGTTGAGAAAAAAAAAAAATCCTCTTTTCTGCGAGCAGTGTTGTTTCATGTAAGACAACACTCACATGCCAACACATGCCAACACACACACACACACACATATGCCTACATGCACACAATTTTCTGTTGTCACCTTTCTGGAACAAAAATCATTAGTTGGATTGAACGACAACAAATTTATCTTCAACCTGCATTGTGTATTTCGATACTACTGTGATAACTATGAGTGCATTCACACTCAAACAATGACACACACACTCACGCTGGGAGAGACAATTACTGTGGGTTATACTTACTCTGACTGGCAGATATCCAACATAGAAAGTCTTTTAATAGTCATATAGCTGTACAACAATCAGAAATATAGTGCTATAGCCTCTCACTGTGTGCCAGTCCCTCATATTGGCTTACAAAGAACCATTTCTTTATTGTACATGACCGTACACTTGGGGGTTAAGTGATATATTTATTTATTTTTCCATCTATGATAATGTTGTGTGTATTAATTTCTCTCTTCAAGGTATTTGTTCACTGAGCCTGTATATGACCAGTGGTCACATGAGGTAAACGGCCATTGACAAGACCACAGCCAGAGAAACAAAGCTGCCAGTAGAGCAACAGTCCCCCCTGTTGGTGCTATTTGATATTGCACCAAGTCTGTATCATAAAGAAGTGTTTTGTTTGTTGGAGTGTCACAAACATTTACATTTACAGTGTTTAATTATTATTATCATGATTTAACTGCTGAATTTGAAATACAATTTTAACCAAATTAGCAGACAGGATTCATAATTGCAATTTAAATGTTTATTTTATAAGAATTCAAATGAACCAGAATCAGATTAAGCTTTATTTGCCAAATGTGCACAAACACACAAGGGATAAAGGTTCCAGACATTATGGGTACATCAATCCGTCCGTCCATCCATCCATCCATCCATCCATCCATCCATCCATCCATCCATCCATCCATCCATCCATCCATCCATCAATCCATCCATCCATCCATCCATCCATCCATCCATCCATCCATCCATCCATCCATCCATCCATCCGTTCATTTAAAGGTGCCCTAGAATGGAAAACTATATTTACCTTGACATAATTGAATAATAAGAGTTCTGTACATCGAACTTACATACCATGAGCCTCAAACACCACTGTTTCCTCCTTCATAAGTAAATATTGTTCTTGAAAATAAACACTGAAAAATGGGGATAACACTGACTATGACAAAACATTCAGGATAACTAATATTTACACCTGCCTAAATTTGCATATAGCCAGCCAGTGTTCAAGGCAGTATTAACGTGGACCTGCACCGAATCAACAGAAGTTCTGCAGATCTTTGGTCTGGAAACTCACCATTGACAGGGCTCAATCCGAGGGGCGGGATAAACGGTTGTCTTTCAAACTCCCTCTACACGGCGTGCACGCAATTGGATAGCGCTACAACCAACCAGAGCTAGTTGATAGATTAAACTTTCGGCGTATCCGGTCGGCAAAACTCAGAACACATCTTCCCTTTTTAAGAATGACTTCAGTGCCGTTCTTTGTTCTTTTCTCAGAGAAAAGCTTAACTCCAAGTCTTCCAGAGTCGCGGCCAAAGCTGATTCGAAAGACCGCCGTTCGCCAGTTTCTGTGTTTACTAGAAGAAGCACGCAAACGCAACTCGGCCATCATTATGTTAAGGCCCGCCCAACGACTCTATACACGATGTGATTGGCCCAACCAGAGTTTGGCGTTTACAGCTCAGAACTGTATTGAGAGTTGCTAGACGACACTCGCGAGCAGATTAGATTTGCGGCCACTAGGGTGCGTCTAGATTTCTAAGCTAGCAGGTATTGTGAAGATGAGGACAATACAGTGAAAATGGCAGATCATGGATATAAATGTTATGTTCCTGGCTGTGCAAGGAATGTGAGCAGTTTTCATAGCCTTCCCACAGAACAGAACTTTCAACAGGAATGGGAATGTTTATAACAGGATACAGAACCAATTTAATTCAAAGTTGTTAGTTTGCTCTGACTTGTGTCAATTTTGTTAATGAAAATATGCCACAAAATTTTTTGATTTATGACTAAGACAAGACGAGATGACGCAAACTTCCTTAAATGATTATTGTGACTATATAAACATGCAATATCATTGAAGCAAAAACACAAGACTAAAATGTAGTTTAAAAAATAATAAAATAATCAGAGCTTTTCTGTTAAAAGAACATATATTCCATCCGGTGTTTTACTCACATATGCAATCTGGCAACCAGGTATGGCAAAGCGAGCTCTATCTCTCGTGCGTGCGGAAGATCTGAAAACATCAATAAACAACTAAGCTGCATTTTAACAAACTCCATTTAAGATTTTCTGCTTAAAGTGTCATTCAGTCGATCTGCGCATGTTCTGTCATGACTCACATGCCGCTTGTGCTGTTTGCGATTGTGTCAGCTGAATAACTGCACTTGTGTGAGCTACTGAAATGAGCCAATCAGAGCAGAGCTCAACATTATTATTCATGACACAACATTATTATTCAGTGGAAAATTATTGTGACACGCCTCCAAAACATTCATTTGAATAAAATCAAGCACCTATGCAGACTGCTTTTTCAAACATTTGTGAACAAATGGTCACTTTCAGGAGCTCAGTGAATTAATGCGTAGGATAGGCTGACACCTGTACAATAAATCTGCAAAATTTCTCTAGAGTGACGAATCACACTTCTTTGTTGCAATCTGGAGGAGTCAGTGTTGGCGTTTGCCAGGAAAACAATACTTGTCGGAATGCATTGTGCCAAGTGTAAAGTTTGGTGGAGGGGGATTGTGGTTTGGTATTATTTTTCCCAAGGTTGGGGTAGGGCTTGGCCCCTTAGTTCCAGTGAAAGGAGCTGTTAATGCTTCAGCATACCAAGACATTTTGGACAATTTCATGCTCCCAACTGTGTGGGGATAGTTTGGGGATGGCTCCTTCCTGTTCCAACATGACTGCGCACCAGTGCACAAAGCACTACTACTAAAGAGACTTTGAGACAGGCCTTCTTGTCCAACATCAGTGCCTGACTGTATAATAATTTATAAATAACAATTAAAAATAATTAAATACATATATATTTTTCATTACACTTATACAAGTAATATAAATGTAATGAATTTATTTTTTGTTATTTTTTGTATTAAGTGCTCTAAATGTCACTTTTAATAATAATCACATATAAATATATATGATATATCATATATAAATATGGCAGTTAACACGCTTAATTGTTTTAATTTATACTTAGTATTGGTAATTAATATTTGAAATGTTGCCTATATATATATATATATATATATATATATATATATATATATATATATATATATATATATATATATATATATATATATATATATATATATATATATATATATATATACGTCTGTCACGTCTGTCACATCTGTCACATCTTTTCAGGAGAATGAAAGATGAGAAGGGGCTACTTTTTTAAAACAAAGAAGGTACTACAAAAATTCAGGAGCAGGTGAGAATGCAACATCACAAGTGCATAAAAAATAAAAGTAAAAATACTGGACACTGAACAGAACCAAAGACAGGGCTTCAATACAACAGAGATTATTAAAGGCTAAATGAGGGGCAGATGAACATAATCAGTAAACAGGGTAACAAACATGGGGGGAAACAGGAAACAGGAACAGGCAATCTAAGGGTGTGTTTCAATCAGGTCCCTTGTGCCCAAGCTCGTAAATATACTGTGTACACGAAATCACGCTTCTGTTAAGGGAACATAGTGAGCATCGATGCACCCTGGGTTTTGCAGTGCATTGTGTGACTTTTAGGGAACAAATGTTTCAGTGCACTGCTACGATTGAGACAGCCCTTAAAATGGCAGACTCTATGATCACTGTTCTAGAGAGCTGATTGAGACGCGCCCAGAAGTTCCATCAAAATTAAACTGAAACTTAACTTAGACATTATCGAATTTGCATACGGATGACACAGCATTGTTAGTTTTTTCTGAATGCATATTTAGATTTCCTTTAGATGACAGTTATTTTCAACTCATTAAAATGTATTAATCTGTTTAACCACTCTTCTCTTTATCATCAATTTAATGTTTCTTTTCTGTAAAATTCAGTTCCTTTGCATTCATAATGGTCTCTCGTGTAAAGATATTTTGCACAAATTTATAAACTGGGTTCAGCCATAAAACAAGATCTTACAACCATAATAGCACAATAACATACTTCTATTATTTCTGCAGTGTTCAATTTGTAAACTTTCATCTTAATTTTAAAAAAAAAATATTATTCTTTAAAGAGCCCTACAAAAATGGGTAACTGGTAAAAAATTATTATTATTATTATAATTATTATTATTATTATTACTACCATAAACCATTATTATTATTATTGATGTTGTTATTATTTTTAACAATAATAATTATTAATATTGTTATTAAAAATATTTTGTCAGACTGCATGGCTTTTGAACGGATGTCAAAGCAGAAAGATGTTTTTTTTTGTTTGTTAAATATTGTATCCCACAATGAAATGCCCTCTTGACTTGACCTTCCATTTCAAGAGTTATAACTGAACCAGAAGTAATATCAGCTGTGATTTTTCATCTCTGCTTGACTCATTATTTGACTGGACTGCCTAAAGTTAAGGCTTTTTTTTTCCACAAATTTGGATTAAAAAATCCAATTAACTGCATTTACCTTCAAGATGATAATTTGATGCACTGGCTGACCTGAACTGTTTCACATATGTGTGTGCATCAAGCAACAGGCAACTATTATAATGTTTTCAGCTGTACTTCATTAACATGCCACCAGGGAGCAGCCAAGCTCCATTGTCAATGACTCTTCCTGCTTGCGTGTCTGTTTGTAGGTGGATAGAGAGAGAGAGCGTCATTAACAGTAGGCAGATGAGTCACTATGATGGAGGATTGTGTGTGTGTCTCTCTGTGTGTGTGTGTTTGTGTGGGTGGGTGCGGTACACATCACCCTCAGGTGTCTTTCACTGCCAAGGATCTGATATTGAGACTTTTATGTCTGTCCTGCAAACTTGGTTTCTGTATGCATCTATCCAGTCACCTCTCATTTTTGTCCATTCAGAACTAGTTATTTTATCTCAAACATTAGTTTATTCATTCACCAACAATATTTTCCTAAATATATTATGCATTACATAGAGATCTCTGAGTAGATATAATGTGATGTTCTAAATTGCTGTTTGGGTGTGCTTATGACAATAATAGAAAGCTAAAAGCACACTTTATGTAACTCGTAACTGGTGAGAAGACATTTGGATGTATTTAGATGTGGCACGACTGTTATCTACTTCCTTTTGTGGTCACTCTTGTCAAACACTATATCCGCTTCCATTTAGTTACGCCATTTTTCGAACTAACTCTGCAATAACTTTTCTAACGTCTTCACCCAACATCTAAAAAACACAGAGAGAGAGAGAGAGAGAGAGAGAGAGAGAGAGAGAGAGAGAGAGAGAGAGAGAGAGAGAGATACAGATACAGTATTACTAAATATAGTTTCTGAAATCAAACATTTTCTAAATAATGTATTACTAAGCATAGTAGTGTGAATCTTCGCTATTTAAAATGAATGTGTCTACATTATGACCTATAATATTTTAATAATAAATGACGTTTACATTTAAGCCAGCTAAAAGGGAACATTCAAGTGTCTTATGCACAAATGTTCTATTAATACTGATAAAATATATTTATATAAAGTTATCTTGTCTTTAATAACGTTCTCAGTGTCGGGGATCACCAAACTAGTAGACATAGATAAGGTTAAACCCAAACAGGGTATTTATTGACAGTAATGAATTTAACAGCAAGCGGGTGAGTTGTGGAACAGTCAGAACAATAATGAGCAGATCAATATAAACATAGTTGCTTTTCCAGGGTGAAAGCGGAGCAATGTTGTCTGGATCGGGAGTGTAGAGAGAGTACACACCTCTTCACAGGAGTATGGTGAGTAGACAGGTACGTGTAATATTCCAAAGTGTATCTTACAAGAGATTTCTGGAGTTTCACAGGAAGATCATTAGAGCGTTAGAAGGAAATATCTGGAGAATCACTAGGAGATTGCTGGAGTATCACAGGGAGATCCAGAAGGTAATTAGAGCAGGTAAGTTTAGTCTGTTGTCTGTTTTTGAGATCAGACAAAGAGGTGTGGGTGGAAACAGGTGTGGGTGATGTAAGTGCAGGTGAGCAACAGGAGGTGTTCTGGGATATGCAGTTTCTGATTAGATGATTGAGCTTTTCAGGATGGGAAAATGGAGAGCATATGTGACATTAATGAATGGAGCCAGAGCAGGTAAGTATAGTCTGTTGTTCGATGTTGAGATCAGACAAAGAGGTGTGGGTGGAAACAGGTGTGGGTGATGTAAGTGCAGGTGAGCAACAGGAGGTGTTCTGGGATATGCAGTTTCTGATTAGATGATTGAGCTTTTCAAGATGGTACAGTGGAGAGCACATGTGACATTAATGAATGGAGCCAGAGTTGTGACTGACAGAGGTGGAGCTGTGGGTGGTGGAGACCCAGGTGAAACTGAGGAGATGAAGAGCCATGATGGCACCACTGGTCTGGAGTGCCAAGGCAGAGCTTATGGTTCACAGGGATCAGGAGATACCGCAGTAGAGCCACAATGACCAAGACAGAGGGAAGCTGGAGCCCAGTGGAGATGAAGGGATGGAGAGATGAGGCGTAGCCAGAGGCATGGGATCCCATGGCAAAACCAGGGCGTTGTTTGACCAAGGTGGACACCGGAGGGACGAGGGAGCCCAGTGAAGAAAGTGAGCTAGGGAATCGTCAGGTGGAGTTAATCTGGCTGGGTTAATCCAAACCATTATGCTGTGCCACTGAAAGAAAGAGCTGAGGGGCTAAAGGAAGACAGCGGAGGTATCGCGGTACTGGCTGTCTTCGGTACAGAAGGAAGAGGGAGGGAGGATGGATGGATGGGACCCTCAGAGAAGCAGGAGACTTGGAGTTGGGCAGGACTAGCAGAGACGCAGGAGACTTGGGGCTGCACTGAAACCATAAGGGAATAGGGAACCAAGGCTTCCATTATATTGATCATGCTAATAGTTAGCCACTGTTCATCAGAGGAAAGGAGCATGGATAGAATCCAACTCCACGCCGTCAAATTCCACTAGAATCCTCAATGAGATGGCCATGGGTACTGACTCTGTTACCTGGTCAGGCATGATGACTTGGGCTCTTGGGGTAGTGACAAGTAGAACTGCAGGCTCTGGCTCCGGGGTGACCCTCTCTATCCATGCCAGGTACTTGTTGGGCGATGGCTCTGGATCTTAACTCTTGGTGGGCTCTGGCTCAGTTCCCGGTCTGTGGTGGGCTCTGGCTCTCTGAATGTGGTGGGTGTGATAAATCTGTGGCAATCATTGGCTCTGGCTCGTGGCCCCACAAAGATGGTCCCCATTTTTGGTCCCCACCAGGTAAATAGGTTATAAATCATAATTATATGTAACTAAGTATTTTGAAAAGGTAAAAATGTTTTCTGTGATGGTGTAGGTTTAGGGGTAGGGTTAGGATTAGGGGATAGACTTTACAGTTTGTACAGAATAAAAAAAATATATATCTATGAAAAGTCCCCATAAAAAATGGAAAGCCAACATATCAATATTAAATTTGAAACACAAAATACAAATTTGTAAATAAAAAAAGCTTTTTTATTGTAAAAATAAAGATATTATTATCTGTTAGGGTCAGGGTAAAGTATGATATAGCTTTAAATTCTATTGAAGTATTTTGAGTGTCCCTAATTAGATAATCAAGTGTGTGTGTGTGTGTGTGTGTGTGTGTGTGTGTGTGTGTGTGTGTGTGTGTGTGTGTGTGTGTGTGTGTGTGTGTGTGTGTGTTCCACATTATTGGTACAAAAAAGTTATACTATACAGAAACCTAAATCTGATACATTGTAAGAACACACAACTGCCCCTGCAAATCAAACAGCTAAAGAAACATACTAAACAATGTCTTAAATGAAATAAAAAAATGGTATAAATGTTTCAGTGATGGTAACGTTTAGGAGTAGTGATAGAAAATACCCTTAGCTTACCATAAATAATATAGAAGTCAATATAAAGCCTTCAGAATGACAGATGTAAGTTGTGTTTGTTTGTGAGGTTTGTAATGGGAATGTGTGCTTCTCACTGTGAAGGAGTATTTACATTAGTGTTTATGTATGGGCGTATATGTATATACATGTGTCTCATGAGTGCCGCAGCTGTATTTTCTGAAGCAGACGCACATTTGCATGCCTGAGTCAGCACGCTTGTTTGCATCATAAATTCCCCGCTCCGTCATTGGACAGTGTTATGACTCAGAGCTTTGCTGCGTGGGTGGCACACAATACCTGCGGACTTCAACACACTTGAATGTGTATGTGTGAGCGTGGATTTACCTCTGGGGGGTTTGTGTGCTGATACACTCTTCCAGACAGTGAGTGGGTGATGTCCTTTGGGGAAGGATGGAGCTGTACCTTAGAATTGAAAGGGTGCAGTGAATGAGTCACACTAGCACTTCAGGACTCCCCCACAATTCCTCAGTTGTCCATTACGCGCCACTCAACACTCACATGTATAGGCTCTGTTAATATCCTGGGCTTCTGATAGCCCACTGTGTTACGCAATGATGTACTAATTGAAATTGTGTGATTTCAAATATTCCCATGTTGTCACAGGGTGCTTGGGTTATGTTGATGTTTTCGAGTTTGCCATGTTCACTGTTACATTTCTCAGTTGCCATGTATATCAGTTTGCTTTGTTCACAGTCATGCTTTGTTATGTCATGTATTTCCTGGTTTGTATTTGTATTTCCTCATGTATTTCCTCATGTGATCCTGCCATGTGTTCCTGTGCCATGTTGTCATTGGTTTATTGGTTAATCATTGTTCATAGGTGTCCTTTGTAATTTGCCCATGTGTATTTAAGCCCTCATGTTTGCTGTGTGTCTTTGTCTGATATTGAATGTGTAACCTGGTTGTTGGTAAGTCTTTGTGGCTGTTTAAAATAAGTCAAGCCTTTGTTTTATGTTTTGGATCTGTTAATAAAAGGGGCACTTGGGCTCTGAACCTCATCCACGTCGGTTGGAGTTTTAGCTGGTTACGGTGAATGACACAGTGGATTTTGTTCACCGACAATGTTTACTGGAAGTATTTCTGAGCCCATTTCCATTACAGTAGCATTCCTGTAAGAGATGCTGTGTCATCTAAAGGCCAAAAGATCACGGGCATCCAGTATGGTTTTCTGGCCTTGACTGTTAAACACAGAGATTGATCTAGATTCTCTGGAGTCTTTGGATGATATCATGCACTGGAGATGATGATAACTTTAAACTCTTTGCAATTGTTCTCTGAGAAATACCATCCTGATATTGCTCCTCTATTTTTTGCCACAGTATTGAGGAAATTGGTGATACTCTGCCCATCTTGACTTCTGAGGGACACTGTCACTCTGAGGGGCTCTTTTTATACCCAATCATGTTGCCAATTTACCTAATAAATCCTCCAGCAGTTCATTATATGTACATTTAACTTTTCTGGCCTCTTATTGTTACCTGTCCTAACTTTTTTGGAATGTGTAGCTCTCATGAAATCCAAAATGAGCCAATATTTGGCATGACGTTTCAAAATGTTTCACTTCCAACTAGCGGTGTGATATATATCGTCTGCGATTAGTGAAGATTTTATTAACAAAATTTCGGGAGGAGCACATGCAGATAATTAAACCTAATTAGACACAAGTGGAGCACATCAAGCTAATCAACATCAAGTTATCGATAAAATCACAGAAAATAGGCTTGTTTGAGATGAGCAAAATCTGCGCAGAACCGATCACTGGTGATCAGCGCGAGATGCATGCCGGTTAGAAATGTGTCCGAGGGCGGTCCCCCTTGCTCTGATGTCATGCTGACGTATGTCAAAAATCTCTCGCGAGCGAAGGATGTGTCGGATTCTGCAGTCGAGCGCAGCTGCTCTCCACCGACTGCGCTGACCAAAAGCATGATGGGAAATGACTTGCTGACGAAACAGCTTAATGCTTATTGGTTTAAACAACCGTGATGAAAGGCTGTTGTTTTTAAAATGTTTAATTTTAAAACTCTGATATCATGTATAATGTGTATAAATGATGTGTGAATATTCCCAAACTCTCGGACAGTGTGATCTCTCTGTTGGTTATGTGATTGTTGTCATATTTATAAAAATATATAAAAACATGTATGTAATTAAAGTAAAAATGCTTGATAAACAGGTCTTTCGAATGGAAATAAAAAAAAAAAACTTTGGGTGTCTTGTTCATAATATTTATTTTCATATAAAAGCAACAGAACTTCAATTACATCCAGTTTATCAGCAACAGAGCGCACGAGTGTGAATCCCGCGATATCCGCAACTGATCTCGCAGGTGTCTGATCCACTACGAGAAGAGAGAACTGTCCGGCTTGCACTTTTTCACTCCTCCCCTCACTGCAGCCGCCTAGTCTCGCCTTTATTTCAGGCGAGGCAAGGCGCATCTCCAACAAGCCTAGGATCAAGACATACTTTTTTTTCTCCAATATCGCACACCCCTACTTTCAACATTTGATGAGCCTTGTCCCAGAGAAAACCCACAGCCCACTGTGAACTAACATGAACAAACTATGAACAGCTGTATTTTTATTAATTAACATTAGCAAAGATTAACTAATGCTGAACAGAGGTGTTGTTCATGGTTTGTTCATGTTAACTAACATTCAGATTCCGTTTTCATTGTCATTTTTTCCTATGTGCCACATAGAAGAAAAACGAAATTGGTAATTCATTGCATACAATTGATAAAACCAAAACAACAAATACATAAATATCTAATATTAAAAATATAAATAAATGAGCTAACTAAAATAGAATAAATAAATAAATAATTATAATGTTAAAAAAAAAAGCATTAAAAGAACCATCTCTTAAATGCAGTTCACCATTTCTGATTAAGCAGTCTGATATTTGTGGGGGAAAAAAAACTGTTTAACAACCAAGTAGTCCTTGATTTAATACTTCTGTATCTTTTACAACCTTATTGTAAAGTGTTACCAAAAAACTAAAACAAATAATAAAATAGATTAGTATGTACAGTATGTATTGTTACAAGCACCTCTGGCAGGAAGGCAAGGACAGGTAAATACACTGTAAAAAAATTGCCGTAAAATTTACAGTAACTTACTGGCAACGATTAGCCAGTAAGTTACTGTGAATACGTTTTACAGTAAGGGTACTGTATTTCCATTTACAGTATTTTATGTATACACTGTGAAATCAAAAACAATTAAATACTGTGATTTTAGTTGTATTTACAGTAACTTACTGGCTAATCGTTGCCAGTAAGTTACTGTGAATACGTTTTACAGTAAGGGTACTGTATTTCCATTTACAGTATTTTATGTATACACTGTGAAATCAAAAACAATGAAATACTGTGATTTCAATTACATTTACATACAAGAAACAGTTAAGCACTATATATTGTAGTACTATAAACAGTAGATAACAGTTAATCACTGTAAATTCAGTTTCTCACTGTACAATTTAAATACTGTATCACTGTGATTTAATATTAGCCATCATTAAAAGAATCACCCATATTCAAAACAAAGCAAGCAACTGCAGACAATAAGAAAATTGTTAACAGCTATTTATTTAAAAACATTTGTTGAACACGAATGACAAAACAGGTACAACATTACCACCACATTCTAAATACATAACACTATATTCAAAAAAATAACATTGATCATTAAAAAAAATATATATTTAATATTTGCATTTAAAACAGCCTTTTTCATGCTCTGACCATTGAAACCTAGAATCCTAGTTGAAGCTCTGAAATTCAAAAAGAAAACACATTAGACCAGCCGAATGGTTTAGAAAATGGTAAAACTCAACTGTTTAACTCTTGGGGAATTGTAAAATGAGCCTATTATGAATGAGTCTTTTAACAAATACAACTTTTCATTTAAATAATGTAGGCTATTAGTAAATGGTAAAATTAGCATTTAAAAAGATTAATAAATGCTGTAGAAGTGCAGTTATTAATGTTAACTAATGTAGTTCACTAGAGTTTAGTAAATGGAACCATATTGTAAAGTGTTACCAAGTTGTTATACACTGATTCAGACGACTCGCGAGTTCAGTGTTGGACAGATCAGTTGTTTTAACCATTCATTAAATGTAATCGGTTCAAAAGAGTCATTAGTTTGAGAATCAGACGTGTCATTAGCAGACTATGGCACGCGTTTTATTATCCCGGGAGTTTAGGACATTGCACGAGATTTTTGTCAACACAGGAAACATTTCATCACTGAATAGTTTTTTGTTTGTTTATTGAAAGTGTTTTTATTTCAGCTGATGCGGAACAATTTTCAGAGTACTTAAGGTAACGTTTTTTTTAGCACAATTCACACCCAGCGGTAATTCAGGGAAAACAAAATCTCTGAATGCTCGACAAGTTTGGTCTTCTGATCTTTTATCATCGTGTCAATTCTCAATCGATTTGGATTAATATGCCTGAGGGAGCAAGACAGTTTGACGACTGTGAGAGTGCGGACGGCCAGGGCTCTCAGTCTATCAGTAACATGCACCCCGTCACAGCAGTCGGAGTGCAGCAGTCATCTACATCACACCGCTCAAATGGCTTTAGAGGGACAAAAATTTGTTTAGGCGACTAAGAGAAATAAAGGGAGTTATTAATTTTCTTTTAACAATTTTTTTTTTTTAAATGAAAAACTAAACGCAATGTGGCAGGCAGTTTGTGTTGATTATATGTGGGAAACACTAATTTTCAAGTTTTATGGCTGTATGTTAATAGGGCTGGGCAAATTTTTATTTTATTTTTCAATTAATCAGTTTTTAAAATGTGGTCGATTCAAAATGGACTCTTAAGGACCTCAATAAGATTTTTTTCCATATTCAGGGATGTAATTTCAGCATGGTATTTTGCGCATAATTTTAATCATCCCTGTTGGTCTCCCACTTATAATGTGGTAAATTCCTGCAAACATTGATTCACTTTAGCCTGTAGGTTGAGTATATTAATCCACACAGATTCTAAAACCAAATTCTCCCTCACATCTCCCCCTCCCTCTCTCATTTCTGTCAATAGGGCGGAGGGGGAGATGTGAGGGAGAATTTTTCAGCCGGGACTTTTTACTGCACAGAGTCGAAGTACTCTCAGAAGTGCTATTTCTGTATAAAGTGCTAAAATTAGATGTTTATCTGCTTACCCCCATTGCATCCAACATGTAGGTGTTTTTTTTCTTCAGATGAAGATGTTTAACTCCAACCGTTGCTGTGTGCCAGTCATATAATGGTGTGCATAGCTAACGATTCTATGAGAGCAAAACAAACAAACAAACAAAACATGCTTAGACAACATGAACAAAAACCCTGCTGCTCCTGACGACACATTGATGTCTTAAGAAATGAACCGATCGGTTTCTGTGAGAAACACAACAGTATTTGTTTTTTTTTTACCTCATATCCCGACGAGTCTCATCAAGTTTTCCCATCCACCATTACTTCCGTCTGATGAGGTCAAACTGGTCCGATCATAGATATATATATAGATTCCTCATTAGTGCCTCCGTGGATCGGTTAAATGAGGTATCTACATCTATCACGTATCTATGATCGCACCAGTTTGACCTTACAAGACGGAAGAAGTAATGGCGAATGGCAAAACTGAGGTAAAAAAATAAATAGTTTCTCACAGAAACCGATTGGTTCGTTTCTTAAGACATCAATGTGTCGTCAGGAGCAGCAGGGTTTTTGTGCATGTTGTCTAAGCATGTTTTGTTTGTTTTGCTCTCATAGAATTGTTACCCATTCACACCATTATATGACTGGCACACAACAACGGTTGGAGTTAAAAATCTTCATTTGTGTTCTACTGAAGAAACAAAGACACCTACATGTTGGATGCCCTGGGAAGCAAATAAACATCTAATTTTCATTTTTGGGTGAACTATCCATTTAAGCAACGAGGGGACTTCAGACTGACTTTACGAAGAGCATCTCTCTCTCTCTCGCTCTCATAGGGATGGGTATCGTTAAGGTTTTAACTGTATAACTACTCTTACTGATACTGCTTATTGGTCCGGTACTTTAACGGTATTCTTATCGGTACTTTTTTGATAGATATATATATATACACACACACACATTTATTTTAGGTATGCCACAATACTCAATATAATATTGAACCGTTCGGTACGGCATTGACGGTTCATTACACGCTTAGGAATTGCCTTTTTTTGTCAGTTATAAGAATTATCCAATAATGTTTTGCATGTCAACGATTCATGTAAATGACCCAATTGACCAAGAAAACGGTGACTGTCGCCGAAAAATTACAAGTTTGCAGGTCTGGTTACTATATTTTGTTTAATATTCCACTAGTAAGATAGATTTACTTCATAGACTGCCTTTTTTGAATCCCCATTATACTTTCTGTTGTCAGTGTTTCTTTTTCTAAACACAAACTGTTTATACGCCTGGTATCGGTTGTTGGTATCGGAGTAAAAAAAAACATTTACGAGTATGAGTACATTGAGCTCATTGACCTGTATTGGTGCATCCCTAATAATAATAATAATTAAATTATGAATAATTATATTATACCCACATATACCTATATTATTAATTATATGATAATTATTATTAAAGCTATTATCAGAACATCACCTGTATCTAGTCACTTAGCAAATAGAACTCTGTGAAGTCCCTGATGAAGGAGATTACATGGGGGTTCATGTATGATGTCTTCCGCTTCACCACTCTCCCAGTCGTCTTGCTCATCTGCTCCTTGGCAGTGCACTTGTTGGAGTCAGGATTAATCCTGACTAAAAACCTATGACCAGGAGTATAGGAATTGGACAATATGTACACATTAATGAATAATTTTAAAGGGAGAAGATGATTTTGAACAGCTTTTCAGTTGTCAATGTGTTTTACACTGCAATCAAACTATTTAAGATAAAAAAATACCTCTGAACAAACTCCAATGTTGTGCTGCCTTCCACCTGATACTCTAGGTTGAACACATAGTAACAGGCGAAGAGAGCGGCCAAGGCAGTGGTGAAGTCCGCCATGTGAGCACCTGGTGGGATTACGACCCTCCCCTCGATCGACAGCATCCATTTTTTTGCGGTCAGGATTGCCTCTCCTTAGTAAAGACAAGAGTCATCGCAAAAAATTATATTTCATAGCAATACATTCTATAAAAGGGGTAAAATTAGATAAAATCCACATAAATTATTGTACAAATAGGGCAGGGGGGAGCATACATATCTTCGAAGCAGTGCATAATTTTTTTTATTTCACCTCAAAATGAAGATTCCCTAATAATTTACTCACCCCAATGCCATCCAAGATATCCATGTCTTTCTTTCCTCAGTGAAAGAGAAATTAAGTTTGATGAAAACATTTCTGGATTTTTTTTTGAATAATTTCTTCGTCATCACGCCGAAAGGTTACGCTCCATGTCGCCGGCGGAAATACCCAAAGATGGCCGGCCACATGGAGTGCGACCTTTCAACATGATGACGTACTTCCCAGCTCAATCCTAACAATTGTAGTTAAAAAGTATGTAAATTATTTATCTTTTTAGAAAATGACTGATCGTTTCGCTAGATAAGACCCTAATACTCAGTTGTGATCCTGCACAGCACGTTAAAGCACTTCAATGACCTTTGAAACTACATTGATTTGGACTTCAAAACGTTGGTTACAATTGAAGTCCATTATTCTAAGAAAAATCCAGAAATGTTTTCCTACAAAAACATAATTTCTCTTCCACTGAGGAAAGACAGACATGGATATCTTGGATGGCAATGGGGTGAGTAAATTATTAGGGAATTTTCATTTTGAGGTGAACTAATCTTTTAAGCAGCAATAACTGTTTTGGTGATAGAAAAACAATGAGTGATACAGGTTTAGCAAGCAATCTGAAACACCAATCACGACATTATAGGTGGCTACTAAAGTTTTTGAAGTGACTGCTGTTCCTGACTGGTGCAGAGGCAGAGAATGACAACACACATTGACTAGTGTTTTGCAGAAACTTTTTTTTGCTTGTGCCCTATACATTCAAAGGATTTGTTAACATTGAATGTGAAACTTACCGAGCATGATGATCCTTGGAGTGATTGGGAGAGACAGCTGGGCCTCTGTGTCTGCAGGAGTGGTAGTCTCCTATGCCAGCAAAGATAAGAGTTACTTGAAACAAGGTAGATGGTATATTATCTATAGGATAGAAAAAGCTTTTTGAAATTTGTTAATAAGGAAGCAATGAGCAATGGGCCTTTTTTTTTGCTCTAAAGATTTGTGCATGTTTATACATAAAAAATTAACTAAGAACCACAATAACTTTATCAATTACAACACTACATCAATTTTCTCTTAATTAAGATATTGTGCACACTGTGGACTTTGTGACTTTACCCAGCATTTACCCAAGAATTGAGATAGAAGCTTGCACATGTGGGTTATATTGTGAGGTCTCAAGGAAAAAGTGCTCAACCACCAACATAAATCTGACACAAACCTGTATTTACTTGAACAATTGGAGGTTCGTCAACCTGCATTAACAATGTTTCACTCTAATCAGGGAAAATGATTCTTCCGCAATTGACAATTAATTGTTGAAAACTCCAAATAAAAGATTTAAATAATTAAGGAACTTACATCAGCAATGAGAAAAAGTGACTCCTCTTGCTCTTTGAAGTGTGCCAACATCACAAGTATCGCTGCCAGGCCATCAGATCCTTCTCGGTCCTTCTTTGTGGCTTCCTAGTAATTCATTTTGATGTTAAACTAACTGGTCATACTCCTAGTGCTAGCTGTATACATATGTGGCTTTCCACAGCATGACATGGGTGTGGCAGTTAATTTTTTTTTTTTTTTTTTTTTTTTTGCTCCTAGTAGTGATGGTAAAGTTAACGTTACTTACTGATTTTCTGGAAGTCCCGATTAAGCAGTTGGTGAAGGATCCGTGATTCCAAGATGGAAACTCCAGCAGAGGCCACGGGTGGGAAAAATAAATGAACTTTAAAGGCTGTGAAAACGTCCCCGTCGGAGCTCTCACAGAAACGTTTTCGCTGTTTTTTTTTTTTCTCAGGCAAAAAGTGAAAGATATCAACACAAATACGAAAACAAAACAACTTAACAACCACAAGACAAAGCCATGTATAAAGAAACGTAAATTTTAGTAAAAGTCTGTTATTAACGGAGCTTAACGTTAAAGGCTGTTGAAACGTCGGAGCTCTCGCCTCTCGTGCGTTTTCACTGAATTCCTCTCAGGCAAAAAAAAAAAAAATCAAGAAATCACCACAAAGACGAAAAGAAATAAATACAACTACTAGAAAACGCTGTGTGTAAAGAAAAGTAAATCTGACCATTAACTGAGCTTTTAGGTCACTGACGACAAGTCAGAAATTCAAGTGCTGTTTCTTTCGCGCTTTTTCCCCACAGATTCTAGATCTTTCTAGACTGGGTAAACCCCGCCCACTCTAACTCAGAAACAGCACTGGAAACTCAAAATTAATCAGATGTTATTAATATTGAGATAACATATAAGCTCAAAATAAAAACGACAAATATTAAGAATATATTTATTAAATGTATAAAAAAATATATTTTAATACATTGTAATAATTAAATACATTTTAATAATTGTAATATTTAATATACATAATTATGTGAATATACTATTGCAACTGATAACCAAAGGTCATGCTTCATTTAAAATCTGAGGATATCTCAAAAAATTATCCATGAAGCCTATATTGTTAGAAGATGTCAAGGGAGACTTTGGAGAAGTTTAAAGGCTTATCAAATATTTTATTAACACCCATTTACAGTTACAAAATAAACAAACAAAAAATATTCTTGGAATCTTATGTGAATTCTTTAAAAATATATATATATTGTATGGAATAGAAAACTCCTGCAGCAGGTGCATCAGAGTAGGCTACAAGTTACATGACACATTTTAATTTATTAATATGACACTTTTACTTAAAGCTCACCATCGAGTATTTATATCATATTCCAGTAATGAATTCTGAATAACAATAATCTGGGGCCGTCCATGTGAAAGGGGTACAAAGAAAGATATGACAAAAAAGGAAAATTACAGTAGTTTACTTTACTATTTACAGTACTATAGTGGCTAAATTGTGTTTTTTTTTACAGTAATGCTTTGACTACTGTGATTTCAACTGTAATGCTTGGACTACTGTGATTTTTACGGTCTTACTGTAAACTTTACAATATTCTACTGTAAAAATCTTTTACAGTAATGATACTGTGAAATCCACAGTAAATAACTGTAGATTTCACAGCCATTTTTTACAGTGTAGGACAGAAGTCAATCTGATTCCTCGATCAGTGCCCTTACTACTGAACTAGAGAGTTGATTGAGACACACGCTAAGACAAAGGCCCCATTTACACTGCATGGTTCAAGTGACCCAATTCCGATTTTTTCCTCTCATGTGGCATGGATTAGATAATATGACATGTGAAGGTGTAAGCAGTAAAAAAACGCATGAATTCCGATATCCTCATATCGGATTCAGGCCTCACTCATATGTGGTAATAAATCCGATATGATTCGGATGCGTGCATTAGCGTCTGCCATGTAAGCGGTCAAATCAGATATTCCCCAGTAAATGCGAGTCTTACATCATTGAAAAAGGGATGGAGGCGAATGATGTAAACTCAGGTGGACACAAACTGCGATCCAGTGTTGCCAAGTCCGCGGTTTTCATGCGGAATTGGGCTACTTTAACACAGTTTTGAGTTGCAATTGGGCGGGTTTTGTTGTGAAAACCTGGCAACCCCATCAAGGGCACTCCTCTTTTTCTCCGCCTTAAGAGAGAAATGTTTTGCCGACCTTTAAAGATGTGTGGAACCGTGTGGAACAGTGCAGACAGCAAAACGTGCAATCATTTTGTCTGCGTCCATTGCATATTGCGCTGTTTTACTTCCTTTCACCGGTTTAGAACGTCTTGGGCTGTTTTGCCAGTGTACAGTGTAAATGCAAATATCGGATACGGGTCGCTTTTGAAAAGATGATGTAAGCGGGTCGTCAAAAAAATCAGATATAGTCACCAAATCAGAATTGTACATCAAGACCTGCACTGTAAATGCAGCCAAAGGAACATGAAAATGCAAAAACACAACAGAGACTGACTAGTCATGTGACATGTATAATGTATATACACTAAAACTAAGAAGGTTGTGGTTGGTAATATATATTATATTTGTTTTTTAAAGTCTCCTATGTTCACCATGCATGTACAGGTGCTGGTCATATAATTACAATATCATCAAAAAGTGAATTTGTTTCACTAATTCCATTCAAAAAGTGAAACTTTATATTCATATTATATTCATTCATTACACACAGACTGATATATTTCAAATGCTTATTTCTTTTAATTTTGATGATTACAACTGACAACTAAGGAAAATCTTGGCCAACTGAAAAGTATGATCATGAAAAGTATGAGCATGTACAGCACTCAATACTTAGTTGGGGCTCCTTTTGCCTGAATTACTGCAGCAATACTGTGTGGCATGGAGTCAATCAGTTTGTGGCACTGCTCAGGTGTTATGAGAGCCCAGGTTGCTCTGATAGTGGCCTTAAGCTATTCTGCATTGTTGGGTCTGGCATATCACATCTTCCTCTTCACAATAGTTCTGTCCAGACTGGACTATTGTAATGCTCTTCTAGCTGGCCTTCCAGCATGCACTATCAAACCCTTGCAGCTGATCCAGAATGCAGCGGCAAGAGTGGTCTTTAACGATCCAAATAGAGCACACGTCACGCCTCTCTTCACCTGTTTACACTGGCCGCCAATGGCCTCTCGCATCAAATTCAAGGCACTGGTGCTCGCTTACAACGCAAACACCGGCTCTGCACCAATATACCTAAACTCACTTGTACCTTGCTTGATTAACTGAGACTTCTTCGAGCACTTGTTTGCTGTTGCCCTTGTTTGTTTAGTTGCTTTTATTGCTCTTCTCTTTTGTAATTCGTTTTGGATAAAAGCATCTGTTAAATGATTAAATGTAAACAGTACCCCATAGATTTTCTATGGGGTTAAGGTCAGGCGACTTTGCTGACCAAATAAGAACAGGAATACCATGGCCCTTAAACCAGGTACTGGTTGCTTTGGCACTGTGTGCAGTTGGAAAATTAAATCTGCATCTCCATAAAGTTGGTCAGCAGCAGCAAACATGAAGTGCTCTAAAACTTCCTAGTATATGCTTGCATTGACCTTGGACCTCAGAAAACGCAGTGGACCAACACCAGCAGATGACATGGCACCCCACACCATCACTGACTGTGGAAACTTTACGCTGTACCTCAAGCAATGTGGATTGTGTGCCTCTGCTCTCTTCCTCCAGACTCTGGGATCCTGATTTCCAAAGAAAATGCTAAATTGACTTCCATCAGAAAACATAACTTTGCACCACTCAGCAGTCCTTTTTGTCTTTAGACCAGGCAAGACGCTTTTGACGCTGTCTGTTGTTCAAGAGTGGCTTGACACAAGGAATATGACAGCTGAAACCCATGTCTTGCATACATCTGTGCGTAGTGGTTCTTGAAGCAATGACTCCAGCTGCAGTCCACTCCTACATTTCAGTCATCTTTTGGACAACTGTCAAGTCAGCAGTCTTCCCCATGATTGTGTAGCCTACAGAACTAGACTGAGAGACCATTTAAAGGTCTTTGCAGGTGTTTTGAGTTAATTAGCTGATTATAGTGTGGCACCAGGTGTCTTCAATATTGAAACTTTTCACAATATTCTTTTTTTTTTTTTTTTTTGGATACTGAATTTGGGAATTTCCTTTGATAATCATTAAAATGAAAATAAATAAACATTTGAAATATACCAGTCTGTGTGTAATGAATGAATATAATACACAAGTTTCATTTTTGAATGGAATTAGTGAAATAAATACTTTTTTTGATGATATAATTATATGACCAGCATGTCTGTTTGATCAAAGATACAGTAAAAACTGTAATATTATGAAATATTATTACAACTAAAATAACTGGTCACTATTTGAATACATTTTAAAATACAATTATTCCTGTGATGGAAAGGTTGAATTTTCAGCTGCCATTATTCCAGTTTTTATTGTCACATTATCCTTCATAAATTATTCTAATACGGATTTGTTATTAAATCTCTTATTATCAATGTTAAAATCTATAGTGCTGCTAAATATTTTGTGGAAACTTTTATACACTTTTTTTTTCTCCCCCCCCCCCCCCCCCTAATAATTAGACAATAAAAGACAACATTTGTATAAAACAGAAAACTTTTATAGTATTATAAATGTCTTTAAATTATCAATTTATGTGTCCTTGTTAATTAAAAGTATTGATTTCTTTTAAAAAGGTCTGACTTTACATTAAGAGTCTTTTAACAATTAAATGAACCATTTGATACAATGCATACAGGTTTTTATATTGCACTAATATAGTGACTGTTGTCATTCATGTCGCAACAGCTAAAGGCTGTCTACATTGGAAGCGATAAAGCTTCCGTTGCAAAGCATTTGTCCCTCAAGTCAGTATATTATAAATAGAACCAGGCATCAGTTTACTGATGGAGATTTGTGTGGACAGAATCTCTGATTATAACTGGTTCAATTGTCTCCTGTCATGTCGGATCGCGCCACTCCCGTCCGATGTAGTCAAGCGCCATGCATATCACGTGACACACCTCAGCCAAAATAGCATTGTATGACTGATGTTTCACTTTAATTTAGTTTTTCATTTTTTAATTCAAAATATTCTCAAAAACCATGTCATCAACTATCTGATATTCTGATTCTCAGATATGTGTAAGTGAGTGTGTTTTGTAGTTTGAAAACATTTATAAATGTCCTTGATCTATATGTGAGGTGATTGTTTCTCCCGAAATACATATAAGTTGTCGGTGAACTGAGAGAAGAATACAATCAACTTTGTAGTTACTTGCTGGCCTGACAAGCCAGAACCACATCAAGATGTTTGGTCTGGAAACTCACCATAGACAGGGCTCAATCTGAGGAGTGGGATAAATGGCTGTCTGTCAAACTCCCTCTGCACGCGATAGGATAGCGCTACAACCAACCAGAGCAACGAAGGTGAAACAGAGCTTGTTGATAGATTAAACATTCGCCGTATCCGGTCGGCAAAACTCCGAACACATCTTCCCTTTTTAAGAATGACTTCAGTGCCGTTCTTTGTTCTTTTCTCAGAGAAAAGCTTAACTCCAAGTCCTCCAGAGTCACGGCCAAAGCTGATTCGAAAGACCGCCGTTCGCCAGCTTCTGTGTTTACTAGAAGCACGCAAACGCAACTCGGCCGTCGTCATTATGGCCCAGCCCACCGACTCTATACACGATATAATTGGCCCGGCAAGAGTTTGGCATTTACAGCTCAGAAGGGTGTATTTTACAAACTTTAAATTTATTGTTTTTCTAGTACTTATGTGTATTTAAATGTTTGAAACGTAAATAAACATTGCAGTTGAAAACACTGCATATACAGTTGTGATATATAGCGTGTCTGGCTCAGTGCCAGCCAAAGCATTGCAAGGCCACTGTGCATTCTAAATCCCATATGTGGGATTTTAATGACCACAGAGAGTCAGGACCTCGGTTTAACATCTCATCAGAGGGACGGTGCTTTTTGACAGTACTGTATATGTCCCCATCACTAGTCGGGCATTAGGACCCACACATCTCCTGAAACCTTTAACAATAATAAAAATTCTTAGAAAAACAGTAAGGCCTTCACACTTTCAGAGCTTTGGTCCTAATGATGTACACTTTGAGCAAAACTTTATCTCTCTGTTCAGATATGAAAGAACACTGAAAGTGTCATTAATCTATCTGTAGAGTCACTGTGACAGTACGACACCTCTTGTGTTTTACTCAATCTCTGTTTGACGTAATAAGAGAGGCAGCAAGGACTTCAATGGTCCAATCACATCATCACACTGACCTTGCAGAAGGAATTATTTTTAGTAAGCAAATGGTTCTTTCTCTGTCTGCTTTTTAAATATTTTACTTTTTTTATCTATCTCTCATGCAAGACAGACAGTAGAGCAGCTTTTTAAAATGGAATAATTCACCTGGAAAAATATATAATTTTGTCATTCAACCTGTTTGACTTACGTCCATTGCTCACAATGAATCCTTTTAAAATGTTGGGGGTTCTCAGAAAGTGAGTGGGTGATGAATAATGTAGCTTTTCTGTATAGTTTAGATTCAACGCTGATCAAACTCACCTACCTGTATTTTTCTAAGACTGCGTCCGAAAATTAGGCTTCTCACTTGTTGCCACACTGCCCTATCAGGTAATGACTTTTCAGGCAGTGTTTGCGCTCTAAGGTAACTTATAAAACTATGATATACAGTAATGATATAGAGTAAAATAGAGTTTTGATGATAACTAAATATTACAATTTTTCACTACACTGTAAAAAAAGGCTCCGATTGAAAATTGTTTAGTGACTAATCACATCTGTGATTATAAATTCTGTGATTGTATAAACTTTTCTTTTGTTTTTAAACCCTTTAATTGAAATCCTGCAGGTCATAAAGAACTTTGCTTTCCACCACCTAGAAAGGAACAGCGCTCTCCATTATGGCACATTTTAAGCTGTCGTTTACTTGCTTGCTTTACTTGAGAAAAACAAAAGAAACAAGTAAAAAATGGTGTTTGGGGGGTAAAATGTGTGTTATTTTGGCAAGGTTTTGTCTGCTAAAATTCGCATTCCTGGGTCTATATATCAAATAATTGAGGTCGCTTTAACCCGCAGACATGGAAAACAACACGCGAAAAAGAAAAGAAAAAAACTGACTTGGCAACACAGTGCAGTTGAGTTCTGTTGACATTTGACAACTAACATTATGCGTCATTTCGTTATCCTATTGATGTCTTTCCTGGTTTAGTTGACGCCCCATAATCACAGCCCAATGGAACAGTATCAGACTGATTTTTGACCACATCAGGCTAGAAAACGTTGGTCAAAAACATACATTTACACTCATACTGACCTCCAGCCATAACTTTCAGAAGCCATCTTTAATTTTTACCTTAACTGTCACAGAATGGAATGCACAGGATTGTAAGATATCAAAAACAGCAAATACATCTGCTGGCTTCACATTTCAAATACAGGTACACTATATTGCCAAAAAGTTTTGGGACACCCCTCCAAATCATTGAATTCAGGTGTTTCAAACACTTTCATGGCTATGTGTGTAAAATCATACACATTGGCATACAGACTGCTTCTACAAACATTTGTGAAAGAATGGGTCACTCTCAGGAGCTCAGTGAATTAAAGTGCGGTACCATGATAGGTTGCCACCTGTGCAAAAAGTCCATTAATGAAATTTCCTGACTAAATATTCCATGGTCATCTGTTAGTGGTATTATATCAAAGTGGAAGCAATTGGGAACAACAGCAACTCAGCCACGTAGTGGTAGGCCATGTAAAATCACAGAGCAGGGTCAGCACATTCTGAGGCACAAAGTGCACAGAAGTCGCCAACTTTCTGCAGAGTCAATAGTTACAGACCTTTAAACTTTGTGTGGCCTTCAGTTTAGCTCAAGTGTGTAGAGAGCTCCATGGGTTTCCATGGGAGATCAATTGCATCCAAGCCTTCCATTACCAAATGCAATGTAAAGTTGGATGCAGTGATGTAAAGCATAAAGACATGGATGAGTGAGTTTGGTGTGGATGAACTTGAATGGCCTGCACAGTCCTGAAAACCTTTAGGATGAATTAGAGCGGAGACTGTGAGCCAGGCCTTCTCGTCCAACATTAGCGGCTGACCTCACAATTGCGCTTCTATAAGAATGGTCAAAAATTCCCATAAACACACTCCTAAACCTTGTGGGAAACTTTCCCAGAATAGTTGAAGCTGTTATAGCTGGGTGGGCCAAGAATGTCAATGTGTATGTAAAGGCAGACATCCCAAAACATTTGGCAATCTAGTATATCTCAGGAGACAGGAAGTGAAGCTAACATTAGATTCCTACCTTGGAATGATTTTGCACACTGCATAGTATCCTGAAGACCATGAACAGCTTGGTAATGTGTATTTGATCAGAGTTGGAGCTAAACATTGCAGGAAAATGGATCTTAAGGGCCAGAGTTGAGAATGCTTGATTTATTTATTTTTAAAAACTCAAAATTTGTGCAGTATATATGTTTTTTATCATTGCTATATTGAACATAATTAAGGTCTATTCTAGTTTTAAGTTGAAATTAACTTGAATGAATGTAATGCTGTTAGCCTGACTGGTTATACCTATATTTCTTTGTGCCAAAAAAATAAAAATAAATAGAAATTATATCTATATACTAAGGGTGTAACGATACGCGTATTCGTATTGAACCGTTCGGTACGAGGCTTTCGGTTCGGTACGCGGTATGTATTATGTACCGAACGGTTCTCGGACTAATTAATTAGACTTGGAAAAATAAAAAAGTGTGTGAAATATAATAACATGCGTTCAACAATAACCAAAACGACATAACAGGCAATGCCCCTGACACCGGCGAAATGAAAGAAAAAAAAAACACCAAATATGTTTTAGGCTGCTCAGTCAGGTGCTCGCTTACTCAGTAGGCTACGCGCTGAATGCTCGTGGCAAAATGGCTATTGCGTTTAACAGACCAGAAATAGAAGATCCTCCAATAACCAACAGGTCTGGTGTTTGGGTGAACTTTGGATTCTTTGTAAGCTATGATGGTGTTGGCAAGAGTGATGGATTAAAAAACAACGGTATGTCGCATTTGATAGGCTACATGATGGTACAGCAGCGGGAATAATTAATGCCATGTCAACTCATTTACGCCGACAACAAGAAGATAAAAAGGAGAAACAGCCACAAACTATCCCACAAACTATCCACGCAGCATTTAGACAGACATTTCCAACTTATTCAAATGGCAAAAGAGATCACCGCAGCGAGTGGTCGATTTATAGCCGCGGATATGAGACCTTACGCCCGTTTCACACATACTCCGTCTGCAGTGCGTGTGCGTTGCATATTTTTTTCAGTACCCATGTTAACGGATGACAGCTTTCACACTGCACGCGGATGCGGTCCGTCAGTCCGTTCCAGGTGCGTTACGTCTGCAGCAGTGCACGGATCGTTTTTGTACCGAGTCTATTTTTTGCTGCGCTGCGTTGCTGCATTAAAGCGACAGAACATTGTTCGCATTAAAATAAACATGTACTGACACAAAAATCTAGTAATTTCACCACAGATGCATATCATTTAAAATATAGCCTACTCTTGTTTCAAAGTCAACACGTGGCTTTTTTTCTCAAGTAAAGCAACAAAACGACACCTTACCTGGCAATTAGGTAAAAACAAAGGTGTCATAATGGATAGCGCTCGTACTTTCTTGGAGGTGAAAAGCAGTTCTTTTTGACCTGCGGGACTTCTTTTAAAAGGGTGTAAAAATGAAAGAAAAGACCGTCGGCTGTTTTTGAATAGACTATTATAAGTTTCTAATTTAGATTGTTTGTGATTTAAGGCTATTAACTATGTTTAAATGTTTTGCCACTTGTGTGAGCTAAATCTAAAGTAGCCTATATAAATATGAATAAATGAATTTAATAAAATGTTGTTTAAATGTAGTAGGCTACCTAACCTGACTTATATTAAAGAGTAAACAAAGAGAATTGGAATTCTGACGAGGCATGTTCAGTAAAAACTTTTGGATTTTAAATAAAAAATAAGGAATCAATGCTGTGTTTGTGGTATGCAACAGCGGATCAGTTGCGGACTGCAAACACAGCATATGTGAGGGTGTGGAACTCCTGCAACGCACAAGCAACGCAACACACACCGCACACGCTAATGTAAAGAGCTAATGTCTTATTCCTGTAACTACATAGAAGATGGGTAAAGTATAGCTCCATCATTGTTCAATGTAAAAAAAAAAAAAAATCATACTTTGTTAGTTTTAATAAAAATAAAATAAAAAAAGGTAATTTATCTGCCAATTTTTTTCTTTTTGCTGTATCTAAAACATACCGAACTGTACCGAACCGAACCATGACACCAGTGTATCGTATCGAACCGAACCGTGAATTTTGTGAACCGTTACACCCCTACTATATACGTATGTAAGTATCACATGGAGTTGATGAGGAAGATTATGCGAGGAAATTGTTTAAAGCAATAAAACAAATAATGATAATCCATCACTTATTTTAAGCAACTATTTTTTTTAAATGGTTTTAATTTTAGTTGAAAACTAATAGCAAAAGAAAAATATAGCTGCAAGGAGCAATTCCAGGGCCAAGTGCAAAGAAGAAAAATGAGACATGCCAACATGGCTGGTGGTGACCAGTTGCAACAATGAACCATTAAAACCTATTAACTAAAGCTCAGACAAAATAGATATAAAATTATACATAAAGTAAAAAAATAAAAAATAAGATTAATATGTCACTTTTGACCAATAGGTGGCACAGTGACCAAATTGATGTGGTGTGGTCAAAGTGAGGTGACAATGACACATGCGCAGCTTGGTGTCAATATGTCAAAACATTGCAGAGATACAACCTTAAGAGTCATTTTGGCATCATGCCTCAGCTTCGTCGCTGTGGCAAACCAAAACAGTTTCATCTATTGATGTGAAATCGATAACTTTTTGTCCGAATGGTCTGATGATGATAAAATGATTTTATTTTATTTTTTTGTGAAAATTGGACAAACGGCCTAGGAGGAGTTTGAAAAAAGTAGGTTTATAAGTAATAACAAGATGGAGGAGAGGAAGTTTGGCTAAATATGGCAAAATTGGTATAGTAAAAAATTTGGTTTCGTCTTGATCAGACTAGCAGTTTCGAAGATATCCACTTTTTAGCGCTAAGTTACCACGCTGCGCAAACCATACGCCGAAACTTGGCAAACTGGTATCGTTGGACTTGGCAAGGATTCAGGAGACAAATAAAAGACTCTCATGAAAACAAGTCAACCAAACCCAAAGTTATAAGCGTTTGAAAAAAAAAAAACTCCATTAGGTGGAGCTGTTTCAAAACTACTCAGGCTACCGCAGGGAAACGTGGTGATGAGTTTGTCAACCCTATGTCAACCTGAAATAAATTACTGAGACCACAAAATATGGCAGAAAATTAACACTTATACAATAATACTTAAGCAGCAATAATATTTTATACAGACTAAACATGCTTACACACAAACACACATTTTGTTGTAGATACAGATATGTGAAATATATGGTGGAAACAAAATGTTTACTGCAAGTCCTTTTCAGGTTTCACAGTACTCATCATGTGGCACAATTGTCAATACCAATACTTCAATAGAAAGGAAGTGATGCATTTGACAAAATGTGATTGTGAATGTTATAATAGTGATTTTATAATATCTAAATATATGTACAGATCAATATTAGGGAGTAGTATGAGCACAAATTGATGAAAATAAGTTTTCCTCAATGAAGATGTTTAGGACTATTATTATCATCATTATTTTACCAGTGATCTTCCTCCTGTTTTAAACTGTGCACAGACAGTCATGCATTTTGTTTTGAAAACCACTGCATAACAATGGACTATGAAGAATGAAAATATGGAATGAAATACTATTAGATATGACCTATTTTAAGAAGTAAAATTAGTTTTAAAAGGAAGGAAACTTTTATGGGATTTGTATGTTTCATTTTATTGTTGTTGATTTAATTAGGGCCCGAGCACTGATGATGGTCTACATGTCAATATTTAGTCAGTTATAGTGCCATCTGTGGGCAACAGTAAACTGTGATTAACTCCTCATTAAGATTGAACCAGAACAGCATCATATTTGGTCAGTCTAAGCTTAAGCCTTAGTGATGTTAAATGTCAAAGATCTTGAGTTTTTTATTTGAACGGTGAGTTTGTGGCATCCTGACAAAGTGCTTCGGTGCTTGGCCCCTAATAAAAAGTGCATAAAAAGGGACTAAAAGGGCCTATAAAAAAAGACTATAGGGTCTGAACACTTGGTTTTTGAGCTGCTGGTTGCAAAAACTTATTCAAGCCTGGTGACGTGTGAATCGGAGAGATCAAAGGTAAAAAATATAATTTTCAGCTAATTTATCACAGAAATGTGGTGGGTTTTTTTTTACCTTTTAAACTGGTATGCCTCTACTGATGGTCCGATCTCCATCAAAGTTTGCACGAGTCTTTACAATAATGGAGCGCACATGCTCAGCCGATTTGGTGAAGTTCTGCGCAGAGCAGACAATTTTTTGTCATTTAAATGTGATTTTGCATAGGATAATATGGAGCATTTCTCACCTTTATAACAGTTAAAGCTCCACGACGCCCATAAAAGTCTGCAAGCCTCTTAAGGGTCACATGTCGCATGTGCACGTCTGATTTTGTGAAGCTGTATGCAAATCAGGCAGGAAGAGGGCTGCTTTCAGGCATTTAATGGAATTTCCCATAGAAATACATAATATGGACCCCTTTTTAACCGTTATAGCGCCACCAAGTGACCAGTTGCCACATCCTTTAAAAGAACATGGCCACAGAATATTCTTTTACATAGGCATGCTGAGTTTGGTGAAAACAGCCTGACTTTGATTGGATTTTACTTCCCCTTACTATCAATATTTTGAAATTTGGGCTCACGAGCGTGCCTAGCGACTTACTGTCAGGGTACACTGAAAGAGGACTCAAATGCAGGAATGAGTGATCAGAAGGTTTATTAAATAAAATAAAACAAGGCAAACAAAACAACCCGAGGGGGAAAAACAAGACTTGACTTGACTTGACTTGACTTGACTTGACTTGACTTGACTTGACTTGACTTGACTTGACTTGACTTGACTTGACTTGACTTGACTTGACTTGACTTGACTTGACTTGACTTGACTTGACTTGACTTGACTTGACTTGACTTGACTTGACTTGACTTGACTTGACTTGACGAGCAGGACAACATGAGGAATGTTTGACGAGGAAGGTTTGACGACGATCCAGCCCAGGACTGCAAACACAAGGAGATTAAATGGGGAGCAAACAAACGAGGGTAATGGGAGAAGACAGGTGGGGCAAATGAACCAATAATCAGGAAACAAGGTGGGTGGGGTTAGACAATTGACATGAGAGCACATGGGACAAAGAAACACATGAACATGTGCTCACACCAAACGTGACATGAACATGCAGTTAATGGAAACTCATAAACTGCATGTTCACACGAAACATGACAACAAGAAAGCATGCAGCAAGTAAAACACCAGCTGCATGCTACACAAAACAAAACACACAGACAGGACAGCGCACAAACACAACAACACAGAGAGCACAAGAATGAGCGAATGCTCATCCTGTGCACTCACAACAGAAGACAAAACACAAGGAGCATGAATGTCCGAATCCCAACACAAAACCGAAACCCAACTAGACAGAAGTGCTGGGACGCCCCACACAGAAAATGACAGGGACAGAAGAGCACGCAGCTCGAGCATGCTCAAAGCTGCGTGCTCACACAAGACAAGACAAAATACAGGAGTGTCAGGACTCTGTCACCAAACCAAGAGAAAGCTAGACCGAAGTGACAGAACCCTGACATTTACGTTTCCAAAATTCTGACGCTGGTTTCATCTCGATCGGACTAGCGGTTTCGAAGATTTTAGCTAATTTTGTTTAGGCACTAAATTACAATGGTGCACAAACCATATGCCAAAACCAAAGTGTGGTATCGTTAGTGACTCGGCAACGATTCAGGAGTCTAAGTAGATGAGTCTCATGAAAATATGTCAACCACACCCAAAGTTATATATCCACTAGGGGGGGGGGGGGGTCTGTTTCAAAACCTCTCAGGCTGTGGTGATCTGTTCATGCGTTCATAAAATACAGCATTTTAGCATTCAAGATGGCCGACAGCCAAGATGACTGAAAGCCAAAATTGCCGATATGGTAAAATTGGATATCAGTCACCTTGGCATGACATCCCGAATCTATCGAGACCACTTTTATGATTTTTGGACAAACAGTTCAGCAAAAAAGCCAAAATAGCCAAGTTTCTTATCTCCGTACCAGTAGGTGGCGCTGCACCAAAACTCTGCATGTTGCCTCAGGACATGCTTGTGCTGTTTGGTCTGAATACGATAAAGCGTTGTGCCTTCCGATACAGCCTTACGTCTGTTTTCGCTAATGCTACATAAAATGTGTTTATTGGTAACACTTTGACAAATCAACTTGAATTCAATAACTTTTTTGTCAACACTGGGTGAAGATGATCTAGTTCAATTTTCATGCAAATTGGATGAACTGTCTAGGACGAGTTGGCAAAAGTAGGTTTTTGGGAAAATTCAAAATGGTGGGAAATATATAATGACTCATCCATGTAAAGGAAAGAATGAATGGGGACATGTTTCATGTATAGTATTTAGAGTAAAAACCTCCTTCCATCAGCAAGGGCATTGAAGATAAAATGTGGCTGGGTCTTCCAGCATGACAATGATCCCAAACACATCGCCCATGCAATGAAGGACTGGCTTCGTAAGAAGCAGTACAAGGTCCTGGAGTGGCCTAGCCAGTCACCAGACCTCAACCTCATAGAAAATCTTTGGAGGGAGTTAACAATCCATGTTGCCCAGCGACAGCCCCAAAACATCACTGTTCTAGAGGAGATCTGCATGGAGGAATGGACCAAACTACCAGCAACAGTGTGACAACTTACATAAAACGTTTGACCTCTGTCATTGCCCACAAAGTGTATATAACAAAGTATTCCGATTAAGTTTTGTTATTGACCAAATACATATTTACCACCATAATTTGCAAATAAATTCTTTAAAAATCATGTAAAAATTACAGGCCTCCTTTTAAGTGAGAGAACTTGGACATTTGGTGGCTGACCTAATGCTTTTTTGCCCCACTGTAAATGTGTGCGTATACAGTGTGTGTGTGTATATATATATATATATATATACATATATATATATATATATATATATATATATATATATATATATATATATATATATATATATATATATATACACACACACACTGTATACGTGATCACGTGATCGGATCGGAATATATATATATATATATATATTAGGGATGCCCCGATCCGATCACGTGATCACGTATATCGGAAATCGGACGTTACATCCCGATCAGGACTCGGATATATATGTATATTCTGGGGTGAGAGACAAAGTGAGCACTTGCACCGCGGTTCATCTCACATCTGATGACGAAATAATATAGGTTGTAACTTGAAAATAATGCTTTATGTAGGCGGCTATGTTGGATACACGTGCTGGCTCCTCAGTGATACATTACAACAGCGCTAATAAAAGAAAACCGTGGGCAAAACGGTCTATCTGTGTAAACTTTGTTCAATTCATGCGAGTGCTGCCATATTGTCATTGAATATGAGCAGTCATTTTCACTGTCATGTGTAGAGAAGACGCGAATGAGAGCGCGCGCGCTGATCTGTCTCTGTCCATCATCCGAAAGCGCGCACTCCCCATACGGAAATGTAATATATGTACATATATGTCCCTATATCCGAGTAGTGATGTCATATATGTTTCATATAAGGCAATACATTATTAGCGCATATATACATTCTCACGATATATGAAGATATAGGTTTATACCATGTATGAAATACCCATAGAATAATTATTATATATACATATATTAAAATTATTTATATGATGATTTTTTATATGGTACTGTATGTTAATGCCATATATGTAAACAATATATGTCCAATTTATATATGTAAGTTTATTTAAACATAATATATGCAAACATTCAGTATGCTTGTATTGGATTTTAATGGATTTATATAGTGGTGTTTGAATCCTGGCATTTCATAATTTGGTTTTGGTTCAGGCTTCGGACATTAAAAGCTCCATGTGTGTTTGGAAGTTTGCAGAGAAGCTTGCAGAGGACTCTGTTATGGGGCTTGAGTGCACTGATACCTACTTCTGACCTGTGTTGGATTGTGCCAGTGCCTAATCTAGGATTTAGGATTGTATATCTTCATTGCCTGCTAGGACTTCTACAACACTCAAGAGACTTGCATTGCAGACTGTATATCCTTTTCCCTCCAGGGCATTTTGAATTGTTTGGTACTGTTTTTTGTTTGTGTATCACTAGTATTTTGGGTTTAGAATTGATTTACTGTTTGTTTGTTTACTTATAGTGTTGAGCTTTGATATTTACAATGCTGTCTTGGATTTCCATCCATGTGCTAATTGTTACTATGTTATCTCATTCAGTGGTTAAATAGATACAATTTATTTTCACTCCCTCATTGAGAATCTTACAGTTAGTTTGAACACAAACTATTGGCAAAAGTGAATTCCCGTTTTTTTGAGTATTTCTTATTGTATAAAAAACTAAGACGAGCCAGTTACAAGCATGAAGGGGTTTGATTGTTTCGATTGTTTATTTTTGAAGTCTAATAAAAAGCCCATTAACCTCTGCACCCTTGAGTCCTTCATCTCTTGCCTCACCTGACAATAAGTAACATTATAAATATTTTATATTTTAAATGTCATTTGTTTTATACATAGTATAGATTTTAAGACTCTACAGCATTTGACAGTGATAATGATTTGTCACATATATAATTTAAACATATATAATATGTGGACTAAAGATATATGTCAATATATGGAATTTCTGATGCTGTGCATATATGTGCATTTATGTTTTTACTCTATATGAGCATATTAGGATATTTCATATATAAGACCTATATGTCAAAATATGTTTTATACATACATTAACATATATAATATATGGGATACATATATATGTCAATATATGGAATTGTTCCGATTTCTAATATGTTTCATATATGTTTTTACTTTATATATCACATATATCGCATATATTGATATTTCATATATAGACATATATTACATTTCCGTATGGGTCGTCTCACAGCGCGCAAATATTGAGTTCTCTTTCAAGTCTTGTGGTTAAACGGACCAACTCACACAAGAAGTATGTCAACATGTCCATCTTGATGAGTATCCAAGCAGACATATAGTCTGAATATGCTTTAAGAGGGAGCCTTCCATTAGGTCTTAAAGGGGCAGTAGCCGTGCTGTCTGTTTAATGTCAAAGAAAAGATAAGGAATCAAATCACCCACTGCTCTTGATTGAATAGCTTTTGTAAGGATTAGTCTTTAATTTAAACAGTTAAATATGCATTTTACATTTGATTAGCCTACTTTATTCAATTTCTCTACCTAAAAACTAATACACCTTTAAAAACCTGAAAAGCATTGCTTACACTAGTGTAAAAGCATACACTTCAGTCAAATTACACTTCAAATATTTTTTCCCCAAAGTTCATTTATGTCATTGTAGGCAGTTATCATCACGATGATTTCATTTCAAGTGTTTGTTTTTTAAATAAGTTTAGTTTTAGTTAGTTATTTGATGCTATAAAAACGGCTGTGTGATGTCATGATTGACAGCTGAGATCGACATCATCTCTGAGTGAAGACATTGTCACTAACAGACTTTTTTCGGGATTATTGGGAGCAGATTATTTAATTTAATTTCCATAACTGTTTATTTCACACCAACATAATTAATTGTTCTGCATCTGCAACTCCGGTCCAGGAATTTTTTAATTTTAATGTTGCTCTAAAATCCAAAAGTGAAGAATTTATGTTATTTATTACTTGATTGTTCAAGCTACCTCACAGAAGTGCTCTGTTTGTTAAAGTTGTTGAGTGTTAAAATAAGGTGAATAAAATAAAAAATAAGGAACATCCTGGTTTGTTTTTTTGCTCTTCTTTATTCTTTTTTTTAATGTATTATAGAAGTATCGGATCGGGACTCGGTATCGGCAGATACTCAAAATCAAATGACTCGGACTCGGAGGCAAAAAAACCTGATCGGGACATCCCTAATATATATATATATATATATATATATATATATATATATATATATATATATATATATATATATATATATATATATATATATATATATATATACATACATAAATAAATACATGGATCTGCAACAAGAATTTGAATTCCCCAATGGTTTGGTGGTAGAGTTTTTGTAATTTGTATCAGATGTTCCGGGTTCCGAATCCACCCTTATATAGTCATTAAAATCAAAGATGTCCATCAATGATTGTATATCAAGAGTATGGCCATGTTTGTGTGCATTTTCTTTTGTGATTTCACCACGAAGAATAGAGTCTCTCTGCAATGGCATTAAGCGATAGATTGACGAACTCTTCTGTGTGTGAAGAACTAGCCAAAAGAGAATGTGAACCCTACCTACTTCGATTTGATTAGCCATTTCAATCATTTTGACCTTGACGAGTGCTGTTAGACTTAAAGTAACAAACCAGACAAAAAATGTAACTGTTTTTTTTTTTTTTGCCTTCTTAACATACAGACCACTGCACAAAGAAGTGCAGCAGAGCAGTGCAAGAATATAAAATATTGGGAGGACCAAATAGAAATTGTGTTCTCAGGGGAGAGGGATCGCGGGATAGAAATCGTGTTCGCGGGGGAAATTTGGTGCGATCGAAAAGGGCACTTTCGCTTACACTTTCAAAGGGGCGGGGCTTGACCCCGGCCCCCCTTTGTGCACGCCACTGTATAACTCAATGTGATTACAGCCCTCCTATATAATGATTGCATAAAGCAAGTAGTGCATTGGTTTTGCAGGAATATGCATGTCCTCTTTTAAGGCAAGCGCACAAAAGCCTTCATTGCCTCTTCTGGCTGGATGGTCCTTAGCTACACTCTCAGAAAAAAAGGTACAGTGCTGTCACTGAGGCAATACCCTAACCGTGCGCCCACACCGCCGCAGGCGAGAGCGTCAAATTTCGCTCTTGCCGCCCTGACAACGATGCTGTAGAATGCTTCGTGGACGCACTGCCGCTCTGACGTAGATCGAATGTTTTTTCTTTTTTTAAACTGTATTTAAAGAGGCCGCAAATTAAACAAGCATGTTGATGGATAGACTGACCACAAGTAGGGTATAAATTATCCTCATGAAATCGTTTAAATGCGAAAGTAAGAATGAATTGCATACCCGCTGAAAAACAAGTATTCTAGCACCTATAAAAATAGTGTTGCGCGACTTTTTAACAAATTACACATCACTATAAATGGTCTCGTCATAAATGATATGGAAACCCGCACAGCAATGATCAACTTCTCTTACATTTTGCTTGGGCACTAATGTGGTTGGAACCAAAGTTTATATGCCTGCGTTCTCTGGATTTCTCTCAAGCGGAGCACTTCAACATTCCAATTGGTTGCCGCCTGTTGCCGCCGATCCGCGTCATAGCTCATTACCATAAAGTTGAGCTGATTTCAACTCTCCTCGACGGCCAAATGGTCCAAGACGCGCCGCGCCACTCTCGCCGGAGCTCACCACCGGACTCCCATTGAAAATGAATGACTTCCGGCCACCTTGCTGCTCTCGCCGCCGGCGGTGTGAATGGACAGTAAAGCCCCGTTTCCACCACAGGAACTTTACCCAGGAACCAGGAACTTTGGGTGGTACTTGGTGTGTTTAGACCGCAGGAACCAGGGTCTAAATGAAGTTCCGGGTAAATATTTCCCCCTCCAAACGGCCCTGCTCGCGAGGTAGTACCTTTTCAAAGTTCAGGAACTTTCGAGGGCGGGACTTGGGCGCTGAACATGCTGATTGGTTTAGCATTTTATTTCAACCGACATTTTAAAAGCCTTTTGCGAGGTTCGTTCTGCGTTCAGTAAATATCAGTCTTGCACTCTGTCTGATGGCGCGCGCTCGTATCACCCATCTCACGTGCAATATCCGTAATAGCTGATAATAATATACATTGTCATTTTAAATCTAGCTTTACAAGCTTTCTGAATATGCTGCATGCTGCTGAATCTGCATATTAGTGCTCTTTTCTGTCGTTGTTAATTACCTCTTAGTAAACCTATACATGACCAGCAAAATCAGCACAGCTTGAATCTCTTCCATACTCGTTATTAATTTTTTTACAGTCTATATTTTTCACCATGTAAACAACCTGATCGATTACTTTTAAGTGTGCTTCCTTACATGACGTGACTCATGTTGACAAGAGAGGAAAGCTCATTTTTCTGAGGGGTAAACTTTTTATTTCGTAAGTTATGAAGATATTGTTGGAATAATGACACAGCGTATATTGTTCCAGGCAGTTTTTACTTTAACTGTAGTAAAAACTTTTTTTTTTTTTCTGAGATGATTATTACACTTTACAACAAATAAATAGCTTATTATATAATACTGTATTAGTCCTGGTGGCCGTTAAGAGTTGCTATGGCTACAGTTAAAACATTCCAGCTGCTGGAGAAAACAGCGTTGACATTTTTGATGCGGCAGACAAACTGCATGTGACAAAATGATTGCGATTGAAACTCATCACATGTACACACGATCGGTTTAGATAACGTCTCATGTAAACGGTCCACTAAATCTTTCAATCGGAACACACAAAAATTACTGTCTGTCACTGACTTGGAGGAGCAGTCGCGCAGTCCTACATAACCGGCCTAATTTGCCTAATCTTCACGGAACTATATCGCAGTGGAAACCCAGACAGTTGCAGGTCTGGGGGGGAGAAAAGTTCCTGTAAAAAAGTTCCTGGTACAAAATGTTCCGGGTAATTTTGCTGGAAACCGGGCTTAAGGCACAAAAGTGAAAAGGTACATATTTGTACCTTACTCACCCCTATATGGTCCATATTAATACCTTAAAATATATGTATCAGTACTTTAAATGTGCGTACCTTTTTGGTTTTGTACCTTAGGGTACCGCCCCATTGACAGCAATGTACTTTTTTTCTGACAGTGCAATTGCAGTGGCTACAGAGCCCAGACTTTACGTGATCAGACAAAGTCTGGCTATGTGAGACTAGTACACCCCTGGTAGTCTGTGCTAATTATTTTTGGTAATGGTCCCTTTTACTGTACACTATGCACACAGCCAGTACATTGCAGTATTCTAATTTTAAATGCATCCATTGTGAGATATTATGGCCCTTGGATGATCTCATCCATCAGTGACTTTTGTCTCCTACACAAGGCTATAAAGGTGTGAATAATGACTGTACACACATCAGCCAATGACACACGTCTCAACTCTCCAAAACATCAGACACTTCCTCTTGTCTGACTAACAAAGAATTTTAGTTTAAGGGAAGTGTTTTAATAATACTCACTGTGCAAAAGCAAGAATTATACTGAGTGAGTCAGTGAGTCTGTGATTGTATTTATCTGGAAACTCTGTAACATTCATTTGCCAGGTTGTTTTGGCTGAACTCACACGGGTATGCACATGTTGACTTCATGTCTCGTAACACATACCTGCTCAATGTTCCAGGCAAACAACAATCCAGTTAATACCAGTTTGACATGTCAAGACAGCAAATGCTATGGACTAAAAAAGTTATGCAACAACAACACTTTCAAACACTGACAATTTATATCTTCTTGCAAAAAAATAGCTGTTTTGACAATTAAAATCGTATCTTCAATATTTAATGGAACGGTTGACCGTCACCTTCATGTCAGAGGATGGAGTTTTCTTACACTCTTAAATCAGACCAAAAAACATTGATCAAAGCACTTGTATGAAGCCTACATCAAATATGGACCACAAATCAATTGCACTATCAATGTTAATTTAAAGAAGACCACCCAGTTCAAAGAACTCAAAGAATCATTAATTACATGCGATGAAAACATCTGGGCAGAAATCAAAGGAGCATGGCTCAAATGAAGACAAGTCATCACTCCTCAGGAATAAAAACATGCCCGAACCTAAAGAAGTAGCTATCCTCCAAAGAAGTCCTCAATCCCATGGAAATGAGGATTCCCGGATGGACACTGCCTGCACCGTTTTGGCCACGTAATGAATGAGGATATCCAACAAAGATTTGTAGTTGCTCCAGTTGTTGAGAAGATAAGGGAACACTTCCGATACTATGGGCATGTTAGCAATTAGAACTCTATAGATGAGTTTCCACCACATGAACTTTTCCCAGGGGCCATAGGGACTTTGGGGTGGTACCGCCCACGGGGACCAGGGTCTAAATGAAGTTCTCGGTAAAACGTTCCCCTAAGAAAGTTCATGCTCACGAGGCAGTACTTTTTCGAACTTCCAGAAATTTTGGAGGTGGGACTTGGGTACTGAACATGCTGATTGGTTAAGTTCATGCAGCATTTTTAATTTGGTTGACTTGCCTGATCTGATTGTACTTTAGACTGAGATGGAAATGCAGACAACAACAGATCTTGGGGAAAAATATTACTGAGACATATTGTTAATTTTGGTGGAAACCCAGCTTATTTTGACCCAAGAGGCTGCCGACATTTGCATGTTTTCCCAGTATCAGCAAAGGTTTGCACCGAGTGCTTTGATTTCCATCACAGTTCGAAGACATGCAGGTTAGGTGGATTGGATATGATTGTCACTATATGACAAAAATTGTCATAGAGTGTGTGTGTGCGTGCGTGAGTGCATGCGTGCGTGCATGCGTGTGTGTGTGTGTGTGTGTCAATGTGTCCAAGCACTCTCAGTGCTGGGTTCTGTCAGAAAGGGCATCTGGTGTAAAACCTGTGCCAAATCAAGTGTGTGTGTGAAGCAAACCCTGCAAATGAGCGGAAATAATGCTGAGAGAGAGAGAGAGAGAGAGAGAGAGAGAGAGAGAGAGAGAGAGAGAGAGAGAGAGAGAGAGAGAGAGAGAGAGAGAGAGAGAGAGAGAGAGAGAGAGAGAGAGAGAGAGAGAGAGAGAGAGAGAGAGAGAGAGAGAGAGATGTTGAAAAAATACCCAAAAACGTGGTGTATAGTCAACGTCACAGAAGATACGTTGTCCTAGAAGATGGACCAAGAAGTATCAAACCAAATGGAGACATGAAGCAAAGCAGCAGACCCTGTGAGACCACAGAATAAAAGATAGGAAAGAGAGGTCACGTGGCATGTGGTAACTAATGAAGTTTGACTTTAGTTTATATGTGATGTTTGTATTTTCATATTTAATGAAATGCATATATGAGTTGATCAATAATTTGATCAAATATTTAATTTTGTATTTACTCTATCTAATTATGAATGTATATGTATGTAATGGTTTAGTTAAATCCTTACAATTTGATTTATTAATCAAAAATAAAAAATACAAAAAATACAAAAATATTACATACAAAGTAAAAAGATTATTTATTATTAAGACAAAGCTAAAGTATCAGTTAATGTCGCTCATATGAGTGACATTAACTGATACTTTAGCTTTGTCTTAATAATATATATATATATATATATATATATATATATATATATATATATATATATATATATATATATATATATCATGCAAACAAACAGTAAACAATAGGATCTCTCTCTGCATTTTGTATTTGTATTTTGTCACAAAATTATTATGTTTTATTATGTATACAGCATTCTCTCTTTCTCCCGCTCTCTCAGTACGGACACACACTCGCATAAACTTGTTGTCAGTGCTGACGTGCATGAGTGTCTGACGATTTTATCAGTAAAATAGTTTAACAAATCAAACGCTACATGACATTTTTCACTAGTGAGGTAATAACGGCCTTGTTCTTGGAACAGATAAACTTACAGTTTTGCTAGTAGTAGAGACGCTGCTGCCGAACACTGTTGAGAGTCACACTGGTATTTCACTTAATTCACACAGTCATTTCAGGCGTCAAAGCTGCACTAAATTACACAGTTGTTTGACTTTTTTGTGTGTATTTTTATTAACATTTATTTCTTATATGCCTTTGTTTTCATGATATCCCCCTTAATTTCTCATCATTTGTGATACCTTGCAGGTAGAGCTGCTTCAAATCTCATGTATTTACCTAGACCATAAGCATGAGTCAAGTGTTGTGTTTAGTAGTGAACACTTTAACCTTGTTAACAAGGATTCAGTCCAGTCTCATGGGAATCAGAGAGACCTGAACAGATGGGGGAGGGCTGCCTTCGTCAGAGAGAGTCCTCTGGGAGGCAGATTGCTGAAGCCTGACAATGGTGGGGGAGGGATGTTGTTTATATGTGTGTGCGTGCATGTGTGCATGTGTGTAAGGAGACAGAGAGAAAGAGTGGAAGGCTGCTGACGCAATGAGACTCATTGTGGGGTGTGTGTGACGTCCAGACAGCCATGTAAATCATAAGCGCAGTGAAGAGGCTGGCTCCAGCCTAACTGCCCAGTCAAGCATGGCCTTTCACAGGCAAAGCTCTTGAGCACAGGAATACCTTGTCCACTATAGACACAGAACACCACTATACAACACTGAAAGGTGTTACATGTTCATCATTATTAGCAATAAAAAAATGTATTTCAAAAATAGCCAGTGACAGCTAAATCTACAACCATTTTTGCACACTTTTAATTAGTCGGATATTCCCAATATTTTGTTAACAGGGTTGCAAAAATCACAAACTTTATACTAAAAGAGAATACAACTGTTTATATAATATTGAGTTTAACCTCCTGATGTGGATGGATAACACTTTCTGAAGGGTAGGCACATTCTGTGACTTGTCTTCCGTTAAAATTTGTAGAGATAGTACTGTATTAATGCCATTAGCTATGTCAAGGTCATGGGTTTAATTCCTTGGTGAAAGCAAAAACAAAACAAAAACCTAAAATTAATACCTTGAATGCAATGCAAGTTGCTTTTGATAAAAGTGTCTGCCAAAATGTATTTGTACAAAATAAGAGATATTTGCTGCTACAAAATTAAAATAAATATAGCTTTAGGTGTGTTTAACTTAAATCAGTGCTGCATGGACCGCTCAGTGTATGACATCAAAGTAGCTACCATGAGAGTGATTAAAGAGCAGACGCTCTGTATCCTTTCGCATCGCTCTCATATACCGATCGGTTTGCGCAGCGTTGCTTCAAATCGAACAGACCTTTAAATGCCTTAGGTTATTAGTTTTATCTAAAAACAAGTCTAACTTCAGTCTGTTCATTTATTTACTTTTAATATTATCGTTTAGGAAATTTTTTTTTTTTTTTTTGTAGTGTGACAGCAGAGAAGACGCCACTACAGTTCTGTCACCCCAACAGCTGCTCAACTGCTGCCTGTTTCTCAGTCGGGCGGAATAATGTTGCCTTGGAAACAGTTAACATGGCAATTAATATTTTGTCAAGCTGCCACTGTGCTGATTCTTCCAAGACAGTTTTGGGTAACTGACTAAGGACTGTTTCACATTGCATTTATTTTAGTGCCCATATTAGCAGGTTACAGTATTCACAGAACCCACTTGAGCAGCATGGGGCTGCATAGCAGGAGTGTAGCTGAAAGTTTCAACTATTTGAGAAACAGAAGATGTAAATCTTTTGTAATACAAGCTTATATGAAGCCACATAAAAATAGTCGTCAAGTCACTTTTATTTATAGAGTTTATAAATTTACAGTGATAAACAGAGAGAACAAAAAAATCGAGATCAATACTACAAACAGAATTCAGGATGAAACATGGATTGAAAAAGTCATTTGGGCCTGATGAGCAATTACGTGCAATGGCAGATATACATGTTTAGATATTTAATGTTAGAATATTTCAAACATGAATTGGAGTAGAAACATAATTATATATTTAATAAATGTTTATGCACAATTTAAATGTTTAATACAACTCAGAGTGTTGATTATTAAATACATTTGATTCATTAATTGATTATTTAATAAAGTTTATTGTTTTCACATGTTTAATTTTATTATTTCATTAAAAATCGTTTTAGTGCATCACTAATATAAAAATAAACTAAATAATCTGGATTCTCTCAGATTTACTAAATTGGAATAGCTGAGAAAGAATATTTCTATTAGAGTAAAAGGTTTTAAAATGTAAAGCCTGTTTTTTAACATTAAAGATCTTTTGGGGGTGGGACTTGGGCATAGAACATGCAAATTGCTTGAGTACACACAGCATTTTGATTGGTTGCCTCCCTGCAGCATTTTATTTCAACCACCATTTTTAAAAGTCTCTTGCAGTTCGTGCAGTAAGAGTTGTTTGCTATTCGAATCAACAATGATGTTTAAAAAATATGACAAAAGGACCAATGATGAGTTTCAGGCTTTATTAAGCTTATTTGTTTTGTTTTATAAGATGAAATCCAGCGGGAACTATAGAAAGTTGTGTGCAGTCATATGTCACTGGACTAATCTTCATGGTACTTCAAACCTAATATGGTGGATCCTTCTTGTCTTCTGCTGAGGATACCCCTGCTTGGCCATCTTTGAGGAGGGTGGTCAGGCTCACGCCCCTCATGGTTTGGTTCCTGCATCTGCCAAGGTATTGCTGTGACTCCCGTCTTAGGGGTCACAAATGTAGCTGGCAAAGGAGATTGAAATGGGTCTGTCCCTTTCTCAGCTCTTACCTGCTGGCTTTTACTTTGAAACCGAAGCACACTTTGCTGTTTCTTCCACTCAGAAAGGTCTTGGAGTTTTACGTCCTGTCTTTAGCCCCATCGTCTCTAACTGCTCTTTGATCATGGGGCTGAATGAGCACCTGTATGGAGCAATGGCCAGGGTTGAGGAATCTGCATCATTCCTTAACACTTTATGATCTAAGGTGTTTTCTGGGCCATGGAGATAATTTAGTTTTTTTTTTTACATTCCCTGACATTTGGGCTTATTTCAGTTACTTATATAACCAGTGGCCATACATAAAACAATGCCATTACCGAACAATATACCTCAAATTATACCTAAACAAAATGCATGATGCACTAATAACTTTATTACACTTATTCAATAAAACTTACAATGAACAGAAATAAACAGAAAAACGCATGCCTTACCTTTTGTTGCAGTGGCCTTTATTGCATAAGTAGATAGCGGGGAGGTCGGAGCAGTCCGAAGTTGGTGACAATCTCATCCAGATCAAAACTTTCACCAACTCTTTCTACACATACATGAGCATTAAGTAGCATATTCTCTCATCACCCATTGTTGTAAAAAGCGTTCCTTTGATGCTGTTATGTTTGATGGGGTTAGTGCGATTTGGAACAGTTTTATTATTTATCACTGTAGACCACATGTAGAGACTGCAACTGAATGAAATCTGACAAAATAGTTTTGTCATTAGTTGGTTTTTAATCTCACAGAAAAAATCCTCACAGAGCTGACCTGGTACTCAAGGATGACTTCATCAAGATCAACAAAACAATCGATGACAGAAGTACACCCTTTTCGCATTGTCTGCTCCCATGGTCTCTCTGGATCCAGTCGTTGAAGCAATGAGATGCCCACTCAAAAGTGATGACACTTTTCATTGTCTTGCAGGTCGGGACTTGGCTACTGTGACTGCATACTCATGTGAAATGCCTAGTGTGACAGTTAAGCTTTTTGCTTTTTCAAACACAGCCATCCATTCATTGTTGGATCTGATGGTGTGAAGGTCTGGTGCTCTGGTGCTTCTAATCAGAAGATTGACAATAAAAATGTACAACTCCAATTTTGCCTTAAGTCCACCATCCTCGACTGACCCATCCTTGTCGACAGCAGTAGTTGCATCCAAAACAGCCATAACTGCCTCATAGTGCAATACTAGTTTTTATAGCACTCAGTACCAGTAAATCCACTGAGTTTCGAATGTCCATTCCCCACTGTAGCACTTTTTGTCCTAGGTGTTTTTGCGCTTCAGTAAACATTCCATGCCTTCTGTTACTATTTGTGATGATACAAGTGTATGATGTTTGCAGATCATCAAAAAAATATCTGACAGTTCAGGAATATTCCTAATAGTGTCCACAAGCACTTAATTCAATCTGTGGGCATAGCAATGAGTGTAAGCTGCATGAGGCACTTTCTCCTTAATCTTAGCCTGAACTCCATTTACTGATCCCTGCATAAAACTGGCACCATCGTAACATTATCCAATGCATAATCGCATGTCTATTCCAAACTCATACAACTCATACCAAACGTATACAGTGAATTTGCAAATCTTGCATATGAAAAGCTCCTAGAGCATGCTCTTTTATTACACCATTATGTACATACCGCAAAATAACTGCAAGATGCTCCTTTTTTGAAAGGTCCTTGTTTTCATTCATTAACAGTGCAAAAAAACTTGGCCTCTTTGACTTTGTCGACAATTGTCTTAACAATTTTGTTCCCAAACACTGTGATGAGGTCATTCTGACTCTCCTTGTAATGCCTGTATGTTCGCTCCATTCTTTCTCACATTGCACTGTCAATTTCTCCAAAAACATCAAGTAGTTCACAAAAATAGTCCTCGGTTGTTTGACTATTTCCTCTCATCATGCCCACGGAAGGGCAGCTCTTGACGTTCCAGATAACCTGTAGCACAGTTTTCACTTGAGCTCGATATTCATTCACCTCAGCAGATCTGTTGTTTGTAATAGCTGTTGCTATTGATGGCTTTTTACATACATCCGTGTAATCTGCTGATGCCTTCACTGCATCTCTGTGTCGAGGATTCTCTGTGTGTGTTCCCTTACTGTGAATGCATGTTCTTCCAGCAGGTAAAACCTCATCTCTCTATGAATGGTCGAGCTCCACTTATTTCTCCTTGAAAAAGTAACAAACCAGCAAAATGTCGACAGGAAAAGTAAAAACAGCATTTGAATTTTACAGCCATTCATGAATTTTGTAAAGCTGTTATGAAAATCATCTCCCATTTCAGATTGAAATGTTTAAAAGCTGTGGTTGCCTCTGTGCTTCACTTTTAATTTTGCTGATATCTTCCACCGTGTTGCAGCTAATGCTGGTTGATGACACTGAAATGTTCTCTGATGTAGGATTTGCATTCTAAATTGAAGGCCTAGATGACATTTCGCGGACAGCACTACAGTCTTCTTCTTCTTTTTTTTTCATTGCTGCTTCCATTGTCCTGATTGTTATTATCTCATTTCTTTGTAAAAAAAAAAGAGAAAAAAAGCATCCAGGGAAAATTGGATAGGCCTGTTTCTTTCCATTTTTACTAACTATCTGACAGCTAATCCAAAAAACGTATGATTGAGTGATGCAATAAACTGCAGCTGTGCAGACTCACTCCACACAATAATATTAATATTTATTTTTTCTGAAGTGGATCCAATCAGAGAAGTTGCTGTTAAGATCCTAAAAGCAGTGCCCATTGTGAATGGCCACTTTTTGCATGTTTTGCTTTGGCTTTATTATTAAATGAATAGTATAATACATTTTAGGGTACTGTATTTAATGCACGGAACAATGCAGTGAACCAACCGGGAAGTTTCCTCGGGCGCTCTGGAGTGAAGTATGGTCTCTAAAACCTCAGTTGAGTCTATAAGTTGCCCTTCTCAGAAGCCAAACCCACAGGTTCCATATCTCTGGTCGGGGATGGAGGATCGTGCCTCCCGCCAGAGTTCCCTATCTCGAGGGAACTTCGAGCTGCGTCGAAACGCTAGGGGACGCCTCTGCGTACCATGACATGAAGCACTTGTGTAATCAGTCCAATAGCGGGACGATACGTCACAGGCGGGTGACGTCATCGACCAGGAAGCTATAAAGCACACCTGGACTAAACAGTCACTAGCTTCTGTGTCTTCACAAGCGCTCTGTGTGAATTGTATGTCCATTTATTGTGTGTGTGTTCAAAAAAAAAAAAAGAAAGAAAGAAATATGGCAAGTCAGTATAGGTGTTGTGTTCCTCCCTGCCCACGTTACATCACGGGTAGGGATACACACGTCCTAATGTGTGATGTGTTTGGGGCTCGAGCATGCCCAGTCAGCTCTCGAGGGGGTCGGCTGCGAGCATTGCGAGAGACTCCCAATGCGCATATTAAGATCACGCTGGGCACTCTTCGAGAAGAGTGCTTTGGCTCGCGGTCCTCAGGGCTCGGGTCCCGCTGTTGCCAAGGCGCAGCGAAGGCTCGCGTCCTGGGGATCGCAGTTGGATCTAGTGGCGGGGTTAGAGACGGGTGATCCCCTATCTCTGCCTTTTTTCTTCTGCTCGCGCTGAGGCACAAACGCAGCAGCACTTCAGCTCCGAGGAACTGGATTACGAGGTTGAGTCTAGTGGCTCAGATCGCGTGTTTGCCGAGGCATCGCGTAGATTATGGGTCTGCATCTATCATTTAGAGGTGACGATGTCTTGCGGGGAAGAGACGCTTGCGAGCTATCTCTCCCCCGAGTCCGCATCGTCACACAGCCCCACAGCTGCCCACAACAAGCCGGTAAAAAAAAAAAAAAAGTCGGCTTTGGGGGTAGGGCATATTCGGCAGCAGATCAGGCGGCCGCCGGTTTGTATACGGCGGTTGCCCTGCAAGCATATAAAACAAGCAGACCTGCTGGGGGATATTGATATCGAGATGTGAAATATAAAAAAATATATATATAATAAATAAATAAATCAAAATGTCCCTCTGGGGCTGTCGGGCGGGGCAGCCTCAGCCGAGTACATCCTTTCTCAAACCTACACCGAGCAAAACAAAGAGAGAGCATGGCCGCTCGGGGCCCCCCCGCAGAGAGATCGGGGGTCCGGGCGACGCGCTCAGCCGGGACCTTCCCGTGGTAGGGCGGATCTGAGGGCCGTCCTTACTGCTAGGAAGGCCTCGGCTAAGAAGTCCTGACGTCAGAGGCGCAGGACTTCCGATGGTAGTCCCCTCCAGGAGAGTGCGGCTCGCCTAGGCGCCCACTCGTTCCCGGTGCCGGGGGGGGGGGGGGGGGGGTGCTTCAGGGCGCGGCGGTCCCCGGCGAACATATATCTCCTTGTCCGCCCGGAAACGTAGCGGCTTGGGGATGTTCGCGCCCTCTCGTGAGGGCCCCGGGGCGGTCAGTTCGGTTGCTACCTGCCGGTTATCCGTTACAGGACACCGGGCTGACCACCCAGGAAAATCCAGAGACCAGCCTCGAGAGGCTGGTTCCCTTAGTAGATTTTCTGGCAGTGTGGAAACTTCTGCCGAATATCTCAGAATGGGTCCTGCTCACATTATAAAAAGGGTTCGGGTCACACCCACCCGTGTTCAGCAGGGTTACTCCTACGGTAGTAACCCCCGAGCAGCCTCTGGTCATGGAACGAGAGGTACAGACTCTTCTGCGAAAAGAGGCTATACACGGGTCCCTCCCCTCTGCAGAGAGTCGGGCTTTTACAGCCGGTACTTCATAGTTCCAAAGAAGGATGGAGGGTTAAGGCCTATTTTTAGATCTGCATCAGCTAAACAAAATGCTCACGATAAAACAGATCGTGTGTCACGTCAGGTCCGAGGACTGGTGTGTCACAATAGACCTAAAAAATGTATACTTCCACATCTCCATCCTTCCGCAGCACAGACAGGTCTTCAGGTTTGCTTTCGGGGGCGAAGCTTACCAGTATTGAGTGCTGCCATTCGGCCTAGCTTAATCACCCCACACTTTCACCAAGTGCGTGAATGCAGCTCTGGCTCAGGTGCGACTCCAGGGCATTCGCGTGCTCAACTATATCGACGCTTGGCTGGTGTTAGCATAGTCGAAACAGTGGGCGTTCAGCATCGAGATGCTGTTCTCGCCCATAGGAGAGTGTTGGGGCTAAGGTTGAATGGAAAGAAAAGTGTGCTGGCACCTATAAGCTGCAGAGCATTACTTTTCTGGCGGTAGTCTGGGACACGAAAATAATGTCGGCTCGGCTATCCCCTCCCAGGATAAAAACGATCCTGGATACCGTGAACCAGATAAAGCTAGGTCAGTCACTCACTGTGAAACACTTTCAGAGAGTGTTAGGGCTGATGACAGCAGCGTCCAACGGGGTACCTTTTGGCCTGCGGTACATGAGACCCTTACAGTGGTGGCTCAGGACCAAGGGGTTCTCCCCGAGGGGAAACCCTTTTTCGCTTGATCAAGGTCACGCGGCGCTGCCTACGTGCCTTAGTGAAGTGAAAAGATCCTTGGTTCCTGTCCCAAGGTCCAGTTCTGGGGGCTCCTTGTCGTCACGTAACGCTAATGACGGATGCCTCCCTAACTGGCTGGGGAGCGGTCATGAGTGGCCGCTCGGCCCAAGGTCTGTGGAGCGGACGTCAGCTATCCTGCCACATAAACCAGCTGGAGCTGATGGCTGTGTTTTAATCACATAAAATCAAACACTTCCTCTCAGACCTGCGGGGCCGCCATGTGATAGTTTGGTCAGACAACACTTCGGTGGTATCGTATATAAATCACCAGGGGGGGTTGAGATCGCGTCGGGTGTGGAAGCTGACGCATCACATGCTAACATGGGCCCAAGGCAAGATGCTCTCGCTCAGGGCGATGTACATCCCGGGGGTCCTGAATGTAGCGGCAGACTCCCTGTCGAGGCAGGGAGTGATGCCGGGAGAATGGAGACTCCACCCCGAGGTGGTGGAGGAGCTGTGGATCCGCTTTGGGCGAGCCCAGGTGGATCTGTTTGCGTCTCGAGAGACGACACACTGTCCAGCATATTTCTCCCTGGGGCTGGACGCAATGGTACAGACGTGGCCGAGGCTGCGTCTGTACACCTTCCCCCCTCTGGCGTTGCTCCCAGGAGTGCTGGAGAGAGTCCGCCGGGACGGGGTTCAGCTTTTATTGGTAGCCCCGCTCTGGCCGGGCCGAGTATGGCTCGCCGACATTATGTCTCTCCTAGAAGGTCCTCCCTGGGAAATCCCAGTCAGGAGAGATCTTCTTTCGCAGGCCAGTACTGCACCCGCGCCCGGAACTATGGAAACGGTGGGCTTGGCCCCTGAGGGGGCCCAGTTCATAAACACGGGTCTATCTACTGAGGTGATAGAGACCATGTTGCACTCCAGAGCACCATCCACAAGGAGACTTTACGCACTCAAATGGAGAGTTTTTGTCGCCTGGTGTACAGGCCCAACACCTCAAGTCATATACAACTTACTCGAACTCATCAAAATAACTATGCAAGTTCATCATATCTTTTCCAGACAATGCAGACGAAATCGATTGCAACTTCAACACCATATGACCAAACTATCAAGACTTTCTGTCTGGAGAAAAAATGGAATTGGATTGATCCTGAAGGAGGAGTTTGTAAAGAATGTTCTGGAGGTAAAGATAGTGCCAGATAGGTTGATGAGTCTGAAGCTGGATATTGAAGGTGTGATGTTGAATATTGTTAGTGCCTATGCTCCACAAGTAGGTTGTAAGCAAGATGAGAAATACAGATTCTGGAGCAAGTTGGAGGAAGTGATGCAGACTGTTCCCAGAGATGAGAGGGTATTGATAGGGGCAGATTTGAATGGACATGTTGGAGACGGGAATAGTGGGGACAAGGAAGGGATGGGCAGGTTTGGTCTTCAGGAAAGAAACCCAGAAGGACAGAGGTTGGTAGACTTTGCTAAAAGTATGGAGATGGCTGTAGTGAACACGTATTTTCAGAAGAGGCAGGTGGTGGAAGTTGGAAAAGGAAGAGTGCTAAGTGGTTTTCAGGGAAGAGATTGAGACAAGCTTAAGGTGGTCAAGAAGGGCTTCCAGATGACTGGACTACAACAGCCAAAGTGACCAGGGGGACAGGTAGAAAGGTGCTAGGTGTGTCATCTGGAAGGTGGAAAGAAGACTAGGAGACTTGGTGGTGGAATAAGGAAGTCCAGGAGTGTATCCAGAGGAAGAGCTTAGCTAGGAAGAAGTGGGACAGTGAGAGGATGGAGGAAAGTAGACAGGGATATGGGGTGATGCAGCGTGAGGTTAAGGTAGTGGTGGCGAAGCAGAGAGATAGAGATGGAAAGGATGTGAAGCAAGTTAGAGTAATTAAAGATAGAGATGGAACTGTTTGGAGAGGTGACAGGAGGGTAACGGAAAGATGGAAGGGGTACATTGAGGTACTGATGAAGGAGGAAAATGACAGGGAGAGAAGAGTTGTAGAGGCAAATATTGTTGAACAGAAAGTAGAAAGTGTTAGCAAGGGTGCAGTTAGGAGAGCTTTGAAGAGGATGAAGAGAGGAAAGGCCATTGGTCCAGATGACATACCAGTGGAGGTATGGAAGTGTCTAGGAGAAATCACAGTAGAGTTTTTAACTAGGTTATTCAACAAGGTTTTAGAGAGTGAGAGGATGCCTGAGGAATGGAGAAGTGTTTTGGTGCCAATTTTTAAAAACAAGTGAGATATGCAGAGTTGTGGAAACTACAGAGGTACTAAGCTGATAATCCATACAATGAAGTTGTGGGGAAAAGTAGTGGAAGCAAGGCTAAGGGGAGAAGTGGACATTTGTGAGCAGCAGTAAGATTTCATGCCAAGAAAGAGCACTACAGATGCATTATTTACTTTGAGAATGTTAATGGAGAAGTACATTAAGAAAGAGCTGCATTGTGTCTTTGTAGATTTAGAGAAAGCATATGACAGAGTGCCAAGAGAGGAGCTGGGGTATTGTACGAGGAGGTCTGGAGTGGCAGAGAGGTATGTTAGAGTGGTACAGAATATGTATGAGAGCAGTAGGACAGTGGTAAGGTGTGCCGTAGGTGAGACAGAGGACTTACATCAGAGGGACAGCACATGTGAGATGTTTTGGAGACAAAAAGGAGGGAGAGTGAATATATCGGTAAAAGGATGCTAAGGTTAGAGCTGCCAGGCAGGAGGTCAAGAGGAAGACCAAAGAGGAGGTTTATGTATGTAGTGAAGGAGGACATGAAGGTAGTCGGTCTGAGAGAAGAAGATACAGAGGATAGGAATAGATGGAGGCAGATGATTCACTGTGGCAACCCCTGAAGTGAACAGCCGAAAGAAAAAGAAGAAGACTAAGTGTTCACAGGATGAACTGATTGATTGTAATGTTAATGTAGTTAATATCATTAACTGATTGATATATTCATACTTAATCATAATGTTATGTATAATTATTATTTCCTATTTGAGATAATTCACTACATGAGTTAGGATCTGCTTCAAAGAAAACATCTTGAACTTAAGTTTCTTGACTGAGCAATTCAGATGATGAAGATTTAATATAGAATGCAACCCTCCATCCTTTTTTGGAACAATGAAGTAGCGGCTGTAAAACCTGGACACTCTGTCGGGTGGAGGAACCTGCTCTATGGCCCATGAGAGACAAATCTGCACTACCCCTTCACCACCATCCTGGTCCTGCAGCAAATCATCCTGATATGCCTGCAGAATTGACATAGTGTGCAGACATGCATCAGCCTGCTGCAGTGTAGGCTTTACCCACTAGCACTGATGACGTTCTTAGTGGCGTGGGCAGCGTCTGGGTCTTCAGGTACAATGCTGAGCTACTGTCTGTTCAACCCTAGGCATTGCCCCATAGCTATACTCTTTCAACCCCATTATATCTGAATATAGATACACTTGGGGGCTGAAAAGACGAGACGAGTATGGCTTATTCCACGATCTCGATAACTCATCATGTAAATCTGGAAAAATGCAAGGCCCTTGGTGGTGGTCCTGTATTTTTATTTAAAAAAAATGCTTGCTAAGCTTTTTGGATGAGCCAGTCAATGTTCCCTATTATAGGAACTGCGTCACCGCTCTGGGAACGCCTCTGCGTTACTGCGTCGTGAAGCACGTTTGTAATCAGTCCAATAGAGAGATGGAACGTTATAGGCGGGTGACGTCATTGACCCGGAAACTATAAAGCCTGCCAGTTAACAAGCTTCTGTAGCATTATGTGTTTGTGTCTGAGTTCAGACTTTGCTATTTTCTCCCACAAAGTACACACAAACATTGACAGAAAGAGAGAGATTATGGCGAGCGAACAAGCTCTGCCTCTTCGCATGCTGCGATCCCGCCGGGTGCTCTTCGAGGAGAGCGCCCCAGCTCGAGTTCCCCGCGGCGTGGGCCCTGCTGTTGCCAAGGCGCGGCGGAAGCTCATGTCATGGGGTTCGCAACTGGATCTGCCAGAGGGGTTTGAGATGGGCCCCGCCCTTTCTCAGCCTTCACCTGTCAGATCTATGGCCGTTTCTCCGGCTTCTCCCGCCCGGGAAATGGCTGCAATACTGCAGTTATTCTCAGAGGAGGAGGTTGATATCTGCAATATTGACACAGGGGTTGAAGACTCACCACTTCAAATCCCCGCTAGTGAGGAGCTCATGGAGATATTGAGCAGGGCTCTGGCTAGATTAAGCATTGATTGGCCGCAAGAACAGTAGGAGCACGCCTCAGTAAAAAGCAGGCTTGATGAGCACTTTCTACCAGCCGGCTCTGTTCAGCCTCCACGACGGAGCTTGCCGTTTTTCATGGATCTCCACACTGAGGTGTCGAGATCATGGAAGCGGACCATGTCTGCACGAGTTTTCAACCCTACACAGCTGTTTACAGTAACATCGCGGGGTTGAAAAGACATGGTTATGGTTCGATGCCGAGGATGGAAGAGACGTTCGAAAGCCATCTCTCTCCCGATTCGGCATCGAACATTAAAGCTCCTTCTTTACCCATTTCTTTACTCACTTATTTCTACATCTGCTTTAGTGCTTAAAGCCTACTCTGCAGCAGGTCAGGTTGCCGCATGTCTGCATACTATGGCTATACTATATGGGGCTGACGTTATTCATGAGCTCCGTGCCACTAAGGAGACGGCCAGATGTGTGGGCCGTTCTATGGCAGCCCTAGTGACCATGGAGAGACATTTGTGGCTAAATCTGACTGAGATTAAGGAGAAGGATAAGACCTTCCTGCTCGATGCGCCACTGTCTCCTGAGGGCCTGTTCGGTAACGCTATCACCACCATTACCGACAGTTTCCAGGAGGCGTAAAAACTGTCAGCGGCCTGGGGTCTGGGGTTTCCCCGAAAAACCCCAGGCCCCATCTGCTGCGGTAAGAAAGCAGCAGGGGGTGAATACGAGCACCTCCAATCGAGCGCAGCAAAAAAAGAGCGTCGCCATCTAAACACCCCCACGGAAAGGGTGAGGTTGTGGGCGGCACTCTCAGGCGCAGCCTTCTAGGGGTAGGGCTGATCTGAGGATGCTCATTATCTTGAAGAAGGCCACGTCTAAGAAGTCCTGATGCTTGTGGGCTCAGGACGGCGAGGGTGGTCCCCTTCGGGGGCAGGCGGTGTTCACCTCAGTATACGGTGCCCATCGGCCCATGGTGCCCTCACAGGGTTGCTCCGCACCAGAGTGGCAGCCTGGGACTTGGCTGTTGTCCTTTAAGGCCTTTCAAAGGGCTCCCTTTGAGTCTCTGGAAAAAGTTTCTGAGAAGTTTCTGAGTCTGAAGACTATTTTTCTACTTGCTATTTCTTCCCTGAAGAGAATAGGAGATTTGCAAGTTCTCTCTGTGGCACCCTCATGCTTGGAATTTACTCCCGGTATGGCTAAGACATTCCTCCATCCGAGGCCGGGTTATATTCCTTGGGTTCCCTCGAATCCTATGATACCTATCGTGGTTCAGGCATTTTATCCTCCTCTGTTTGTGACGTCAGACCAGGAAAGACTTAATCTGCTTTGCCCTGTCCGGGCTCTTGATACATATGTCCACAGAGCTGCCCTGTGGAGGAAGTCTGAACAGTTGTTTGTGTGCTACAGGCCACCCTTGCAGGGGGGTCCAGTGTCAAAGCAGAGGATGAGCAAGTGGGTGGTCAAGGCCATCTCACTCGCTTATGTGGTGGTCGGACAGCCTTCTCCGTTGGCTGTGCGGGCCCACTCAACCCGGGGTATGGCAGCCTCTTGGGCTCTTCTGGCAGAGGCCTCCCTGCAAGATATATATGAAGTGGCAGGGTGGTCATTGCCTCAAACTTTCATCAGTTTCTACGAACTGGACGTAAATTCCACTCCTGGGGCTCGGGTGCTCGCTCCTTAGACAATGTTACAGGCGGGCACCCGGATCGTCTGGGGACGTGGGTATTCTCGTTCCCAGAGCGGTGACGCAGCTCGAGTTTCTATGATAGGGAACGTCTCAGTTACGTCTGTAACCGGGAACGATACGCTGCGTCACCCAGCCATACTCCCAGCTTGCCTGCTAGTGTCTTGCTTCAGTCAGTTACAGAAGCTGGGGGCGTCTGTTAGCCAGCAGGCTTTATAGTTTCTGGGTCTATGACCCGCCTATGACGTTCCGTCTCTCTATTGGATGATTACATACATGCTTCACGACGCAATCACGCAGAGGCGTTTACAGAGTGGTGACGCAGCGTCTCGTTCCCACTTAGGGAACTAAGGTAACAGATGTAACCGGGACACAGTTTATATATATAATCCCCCAGGGAAACAGAAGCCGAAGCTAGCCACGCCAAAAATGCCTGTAACAATCTGACAATGCGTGCCATTCAGAGAGCTGTTTAAATAGTGAGACAGATGAGTGCAGCAGGTGAAGGTGATGAGTCCCATAATCAGTGGCCACGCCTCCAACACAACCTCACAAGACAGAGAAAAGAGACGGTGAATTCATAAACCGTGACACTTCCCCTGCATCGATGCTCTACACATGCTGAAACACCAGGTTCTCTCCCTGGGCTGAATAAGCCGCATCATGGGCTTATTTCAAATATTGAGAGAGCTCTGGATCCCTCAGGTATAGGCAGAGAAAGGGCAGCTCTCATCTCTAACCCCTCAGAGAGATCTATTTGTGAACCCCACAATGTCAGCTTCCGTGTGCCCCGGCAGCAGCTGGGCCAGAATTGTGAGATCCTTCAGAGCTTCGGGGGTGCAGTGGTTTCCAGTGAGCTCATTGCTTAGTATCCCATTGTGGCACTAGGAGGCTCATTCCCTCCGACGAGGGTATTGGAGGAGTGTGTTTGTTTTTTCCCTGCTGGCTAGCCGCTTCTGGACATCATACTACTGAGCATGCACCAGAGGTCTCTAGAGGTTATATCCATTGGTAGATATTTTGGAATTGTGGAAAATTCTGCCAAATGTGTTTCAATCGGTCCTGCTGACTGTAGTAAGGCATACTACATAAGTAGGCTCAGGTGCTGGAGCAGAAAGTTCAGTCTCTGCTGCCGAAAGAGCCCACATAATGTGTTCCTCTTCCCAAGAGAGACTCCAGGTTTTACAGCCAGTATTATATATATATATATATATATATATATATATATATATATATATATATATATATATATATATATATATATATATATATATATATATATATATATATATATATATATATATAAAAGATAGGGGGTTGCGTCCCATCTTAGATCTGCTAAGCTAAACCAGACACTGAGGTTCAAAATACTCAACACTCAACAAGCTTGTCATGACTCAAATCAGATACAAGGACTATTTTTCAAAAAAAAAAAGATCTGAAGGACGCTTACTTCCACATATCCATTCTTCCTCAACACAGAAATTTCCTCAGGTTCACTTATCTCTCAGTTTTACAGCATGGCAGCATCTGGTTCTTCTCTGCTGCAAAAATGTAAAATATAATAATGTTTTTGAACAATTAAGCATGATTACCTATTCTAGTACACCCAACAAACAAAATCAAGACATCGTAAAAGTGTTTCGATCAATGATTTTTACCCTCCAATACCTTTCCAGCCAAAAATTTAAATTCATTTTCATTAAAATTAAGAAATAAATCTTAATGGCAAACTCCTGATAACCATTTTATAATTACGTCAGTTAATTAAATAAATGCTTTTTACACAGCAGAAATGCTGTCAGTGTGAAAGCACAACGTGAGCCTGATCTTGCAGTCCTGCTGTAGTGGCACTTACTCTCTGTTTAAGCATGTGGCGTGAAACAGGCCAAATACAGAGTCATACTGATTTTTTTTAGTTATACATAAACTGAGTATTGACTGAATAAATGCTGGAGTTGTTACTGATGTTGCCCATGGACTATAGTCACCTATCTACATACACATATGACAGTATGGCACAGACTGAATGAGTCAACAGAGAGAGAAAAGGAAAGTCTTCTAAGAGACAGGGTGGAGACATGAAGAGCAGTCAGTGCCAGCACATGACAGAGACTGTCTTCATTTTGACATGATTTGTGTGTTGTGGACAAATGTGCTGTAAAACTGAGAGATTATAGCTGTTTGTACATGTCTGTATATCAGTGTATATTAGCATCGGATGTAATATGGCTTACGGCATTCTGTAAAACCTTGTATGACTAAGATTAAAAGAATCTTCTTCTGTCAGAGACCATAAATTGTATAGACCCCCCCCCCTCCCTTTTTTTTTTTGTTATTTACATTTTTTTTGTCATGCACATGACTTTTAAAGTGGTTTTCAAGTATTTAATATTAATATAAATAATAATGCAAGATAAACATAATATTGTATATGTAAATAGCATATTTTTTATTTAACTATATCGAGACAAAATAAAACTAAAAACATGAGTACTATATAATTTAGGTTAACAGTGGTTATTAAATGGCTATCTAGAATTTTTTTATTTTAGTCATATCTAAATTCTCTGAGCTCAGGCTACAAAGCCAAAAAAACTTATGCCGTTATAGATGAGACTCATATGAGGGAGGTGCAAGACAGTGACATTTCATGGCTGTGACTGGAGACTGCGATTTGATTAACATGCAGTGTGGATTTTCAATCATTCAGTGATACATAGCACGGATGATGATCCACTTTATGCATATGGATTTTGGTGTTTATAGTTACAAGATGTCCTGTGCGAACATGAATGCAAGAAAGCATTGGCTAATATTGGTTTGGTTAATATTATAGCACAGTGTGTACTGTCCATATCCATTGTCTGGTAACAGGTTTTAGCCCATCCCTGTTTTATGGATTTTATGTAAATGGAGTCTGGTGTGTTTGAGATAGAACAAAGCAACAGACTGTGAGCAATTGTCCGTCAGATGAGACGCTCAGACCTGATTCCACTGAGTAAGACAGATTAGATCATCGGCTATGGGAACATCCACTCTCGGATAAATGATATGCTCTAAAATCTAAAGAGGACCTGTAAACAAGACACATTGAATGATGGAAATAAAGCAAACACTTAAACATAGCAAGATAATTTAAATTTCTTGATGTCTTAATTAAAAGAGATGGTGCCTGCCATATGAGTTGAGATAAAAAAAAAAAAAAAATCTTCTTTTTTTTTATTTATGTTCTGAAGTATTTGGTAATACTTTACAATACGGGTGCACAATTAGGCATTAATTCATGTTTAATTAATGCACAGATAATCATGAGTTAATGTATTACTAATGGTGAACTAACCCATTTATTAATGATTACTGCATCAGCAACTAATGAAGATTCTACATGATTAATAGATTAAGTAGGCCTAATAATTAAATTGTTATTAGTTAAATATGTCATAATGTATTAATTCCTTAATAACATTATATTAACTAATAATTTAAATTAACGGGTCGATCAGGTCGAAGCAATGCATTTCAACTTCCAGTTGTCTGCTTTAATTAATGATTTATAAAGGTATCATTATGTTTTGACTTTACTTGTTGGGGCACATGACTGTTTGGGGCACAAACTTATTGATTAAGTAATATGTAAATGTGGTTATAGGTTTTTAATTAATTTTGAATTAGTTAATAGTCATGTGCCCCAAACAAGTAAAGTCATAACATAATGATACCTTTATAAATCATTAGCTAATGATTAATTAAAGCAGACAACTGGAAGTTGAAATGCATGGCTTTGACCCCTTGTGGTAAATAACACATTAATTTACATTATTAGTTAATATAATGTTATTAAGGATGTAATACATTATGACACATTTAACTAATAACAATTTAATGATTACTTAATCTATTAATTATATAGAATCTTGATAAGTTGCTGATGCAGTGATCATTAATAAATGGGTTAGTTCACCATTAGTAATACATTATCTCATGATTATCTGTGCATTAATTAAACATGAATTAATGAATATTAGTGCACCCGTATTGTAAAGTGTTACCAGGTATTTCAATATGGAAATTGTGCACTAATTTGACTAGACACATTTGTGCAATCATACTGTTTGGGATTAACAATTGTATTTACTAACAGGTTTGATTCTTGCTGTATTGTTGTTTTGTTTGTATTGAAGTTCGCTTTTCACACTGAACAATGGCACTTACTTTCTTACACCCTCCATCCATGCTGAAACATCCAACATAAATCAGCATGAATTCTGTATTGGTCTAGCTGGTTTATGCTGGTTAGATACAATAACAATATAGGGATAGTCTAGCATTAGTTCTGCAGTTCTCAAGCAAAAAGTAGTTGGTGGAGCTTGCCCACCAGCACTCCTGCTTCCCATGCTGGTGACCAGCAAACCAGCAAACAGCTTATATGCTGAAAGAAAAAGAGTGTTTGTTGCCCACACAGAACCTGTTCTCATGCCTTTCTTCGGAGTTGCTGTAAATTTCTCTTCCACATCATACATCCACATTAATCCCTCTCTGCAACTTAGTGCTTGTATTAACCATTTAGGCAGAGTTTTTTTCCTAAAACGTTTGATTTTGACATCTTAATTTCAAAAGGCTCTAACTTAAAGGAGCACTCCATCATTTTAGAAATAGGGCTTATTCAACTTCTTTCCTACATTTAGATATGTGGGCAAATGCATTTTTGTCTCAGTGCATGCATTGTTTTAGTTTGGCAGGGTCGCCACTAGATTAGCTTTGCATCATGAATGGAATCCTAGGGACTTTCTGTAAATTAGAGAAATATTAAGGATGACCCAATGTTTATGTAGGGATTACATTTTTTCAACTGGTTTGCATCTTATGACGCCATATGGTGGTGTCCATATTGGATTATAGAATTTTCTTGAAAAGTCACATGTTTAAATGATAAAATGCAGCACTTCTTTCACCCCAAAATGTCCCTCACCTTCTGTATGCTATATCGTACAATACTGAATGCTCAGGTAAATAGTAAATAGTAAACAAACTGTGTAAATCATTACTAATAAATGGTAGAAACAAACCGAATGCATGTAGCAGTTGGCCTTTTGCTGTAGAGATTTTTTATTTACTACATACAGGCACTCTGATTCCATGTATGGGGCACATATATATTATATATTATGCATAATAGCCCCTCTGCCTCGTGTCACACCATCTCTGCTCCTAGTACAAGCAGCCAGCCAGATCTGACTCGCGCGCCGAGTGTGCACAGCTTTGGACTACCGTCATTGTCATTGCGACGCCCCATCCTGTCTCCACATAGCCCCCTAACTGTCCTATGAATACTTAGACCTCATCTAACATGCCCAGTGGCATTAGAAAAAGTCTCCACCACAATACTGTCGCCGCGATTGCGGAGAGGCACACGGTCAGAAGACGCTTCATGGCTAGTGCGGTAAAAAAAATTATGCGGCTGCCTTGTTCCCGACAACATTAACATGCCTGCTTCGCAATGAACACTCCGACCCGGGAAACATTGTTTCCACCACTGACATTGGTCAAAGGACCATCTACATTGGGCAAAAAAAAATTATCTTTAGAATCAGAGTCTGCGAATAGAAGACCCAACACTTCATTGCCTGCAAGATTTATTGATGCCATTAGAAAATAATAATATTAATAATAATCTAATCCAAATACTCGCTGACGTTGACACTATTGCTCTGATAAAATGGCTCACTAGAGCACTCGCTCCGCTTTTGTCGGCCATTTTATTCAGTGCCGCATCTTGTCAAGTAAACTCAACCGTGGCTCCTAGAGAGTTAATTCAGCCCCTTGCAGCATGAGCAGAGGCCTGGCAGGCCATTCCTGTAATGTTATTCTGGGTTCTGAACATAATAAAACAAGGTTATGTACTCCAATTTGCTTGAAAACCCCCGTTATTCAACGGTGTGGTCAAAACCTCTGTGAAAAGCAAGGATGCACATGTCCTGCGTTCAGACATAAAAATCATGCTGGCAAAAGGAGCTATAGAAATGAGCGAGTCAGTCTTTTACAGCAGGTACTTCCTCATCCCCAAAAAAGATATCGATACCCATCCTCGATCTCAGACATCTGAACCGGGCTCTAATAAAGCACTCATTCAGAATGATCACTCTGAAGCAGATCTTCTCACAAATATCCTTGAGACTTCAGCTCTGACTGCAGGATGCAGCTCTCTCCCCTCTAAGACAAATGGGAGTGCACATTCTAAATTAAATCAATGACGGGCTTGTTCTGGCCCAGTTGGAGGCAGAATTAATATTCCACAGATCCGTTATTCTTAACCATGCTTGGGTCCCAGGGTCAATTTTGCAAAAAGCTCATGTATCGTTCCTGGGGATTTTAGACTCAACCCTTTTGAGGGCCACAGTCACTCCAGAGTGCACTCTGCTCATTCAACAGCTCATGCATTTGCTACCGGGGGTTTTGTACTGCTCAGAATGTTTCAGAAAATGCTAGGCCTTATGAGCTCAGCATCTCCAGCTCTGCAGATAGAGTTGCTTTACATGCACCCTCTGCAGTTCTGGCTGAAACTGCAGGTCCCGCCCTCAGCCTGACACCATGGTGACAGGTGCTATGGACAAGAAGAAAGTTGTTTTCACAGACACCTCTAAGAAAGGTTGGGAAACACTGTGTGACAACCACCAGCTTTTGGGGCTTGGAACAGCCTGGAAATTGAGCTACATATCAAACGCCTAGAAATTATAGCAGCATATCGAGCTCTCAATGTCTTTCTTCCTCTTCTGGTGAGACACCACGTCTTAGTCAGATCAGACAACATGACAGTGGTGTTCTTCATGAATCACCAGGATGGCCTCTCTTCAAAACCTCTCTTTACTCTGGTGAAAACCATTCTTAAGTGGCCTCAATTTACTCTCTCTGAAGGCAGTGCACATATAGGACGTACTGAATGAAGGGGCGAACATGCTGTCCCAGAACAACCTTCCTTCAGAGGAATGTTCACTCCACCCCTGCTTGGTTCACAAGATTTGTGATTTTTTTTTGGGAAGGCAGAGGTCAACCTCTTTGCCTCAGAAGACAATCATCACTGCCCACTGCTCAAAAGCCAGGGATGCACTAGTCTACAATTGGTCCAGCCTTCTCCTTTATGCTTTCCCCCAATCACTCTGATTCCCCAGGTAATCAAGCAAGTCAGCGAGGACAGACACAATGTTCTCCTGGTAGCTCCTCTTTAAAGGACCCAACCATGGTTCTCAGAGCTGTCTCGGTTATTGCCCCTAAAGGACATGGCCGATCCCTCTGAGACGAGACCTTCTCTCCCAAGTGAGAGGGACAGTTTGGCACCCCAGACCCGAGCTGTGTGACCTTCATGTGTGGTTTCTCAATGGGAGCCCCTAAACTTCCCTGAGAACTTTTTAAATACTATCTCTCAGGCCAGAGCTACGTCTACGAGATGCCTCTATGCATCAAAGTGGGCCATCTTCGCCTCCTGGAGCAAAATCCGAGGTGACAATCCTCTAAACTGTGACATATATCAGATATTGTCATTCCTTCAAGACTTAATAGATATACGCCCCTCCCCCTCTACTATTCAAGTCTATGTTGTGGCTATAGCAACTTCACACACTCCTCTAGCAGGGCAGTCTATAGGAAGATACAATCTTGTTGTTCGCTTTCTTAGGGGTTCCATACTCTAGAGGGTAAACACTCCTCGTCCCCTCACAGTCCCTACTTGGGACCTCTCTGTGGTTCTTGGGGGCCTTAAAAGTCCTCCATTTGAACCAATCCATTACACTGACCTTAAACCCCTGTCACTAAAAATCTCCTTGCTGCTAGCGCTGGCATCGATTAAGCATTTGGGAGACCTGCAGGTGCTCTTTGTGAGCCCCTCGTGTTTAGAGTTTGGGTCTAATGAAACCTAGACATGGATACGTTTCAGAAATCTGGGAGTAACCCCTGTCTACCCTAGCATGACATGGTCATACTCAATTCTAGTCAGAATATGAGTCTGATGCTGCTCCATTGGGCCGTGATTATTGGGGCGTTTCAACCAAACCAGGAAAGACCTCAATTGGATAGACCAACAACCAATCAGAGCAATGGAGTAAATGACGTATGTTGAGCAACGGAGAGTAGAGGGAAGTTTGGATCATTTTACGGACTCGGATCTTTAAATCTCGTTCAGTAAAATGAACAAATCTTTTTTCAAGTAATATTGTTCATTTCAGCAGAATATAATTAAAATGACACAAGTTAAATTCCCCAACACATCTAGTACTTTGATCATGTTTGGAATAAAAATAAATTATAAGCTAATGCAGTCAAGGCCAAACTTTAAGAAATGATTCATTAATTGCTCAGCTGGGTTTTCTATGCAGTCATTTAGAATCCGAATCGCTATTTTGTTACTTCCCATTTAATCACGTCTGTTTCCTGGAAAGGTTAATAACGTTACACCTCTCCTGTCTTTAGGTTCGAGTCGGTAATTCCGTCATCAGTGTCTTATCTGGGTTGTGACCGCCCCATATGCAATATGTGCCGTCCTGAACACAGAATTGATTAGTTCACCTCTCGAGTCCTCGGGAGTCATTTGTTCTCACAGCCCCATAGACTGAGTACAGAAGATCCTCTACAGAACCGATAGACTGTAGCACATGCATGGTCAACACAAAATGAACAAATCGCTCTCTGAGACAACTCGTTGTTCCCGAGTCATATTTAAGATTAGTTAAAAAAGAACGCTACACAACAGATCTCAACTGCGCGCATGCTGGAAGAAGTAGAAGATGAGCATAAACGATCTTTGCAGATGTTGTAAAAAAATTATTTAAGGATACATAGAGTATTTACTAACACAATCATCCTTTTTGAGAGAAATAGTAAAGATTAATGCATATACGAACAAGTTCTCCATTTAGGAGTAGATTAAAAACGAACCCAACCGGTCTTTGGTGATCATTGTATAAAGCCCACCCTGACAATTTTGAATGGTCCGAACAGTTCAGGCATACTTCTCAACAAATCAAGTCCAGACCGAATAGCCCAACCTCAAATGTTGTGGGCGGGGCTAAATTCAGCTGGCATCCAGGCTATGTCTATCCCTTATATATTAATAAACTAGGCCCCTAGAGGTCCTAGTAATGGGGTCCTGATGAATGGCATATACTTAGTGTCTTGGAGCCCCTGGTTAAGTGCTTCTCACTGTATTAGTCGTCATCTTGCATAGCGCAGCGTGATTGTATTATCCTGTAGCGTCTTCTTATTTATTTTAATAAGACAAACGTCTTGCGTAAGACTCAGTTGGGAAAGTACTCAGTTACTAACATAACCTTGGTTCCCTTAGATACGGAACAAGTACTGCATAATTTAATAATTTTATAATAATTGCCATGATATGACCAAAAACACCTATTGTGTTGCTTAAGTTCAAACCAAACGATTTGCCATGGTGAAGCAGCCGCTTTTATAGCACAAGTCGCCGTCCATTTCAGCAGGCTCTCTCACCACTGGCTCGTTGGCTTCATTTCTTTAACTTTTTGAACCAATCGACATGCAGTATTCACTGCATGATTGTAGGATTCAGAATCAGAGAAAAGGGAGTTTTTCCCATAGCGTCTTGTCTTATTTATATTAAAAAGGAAAGTACGTTAAGTTCACTTAAAGAAAACATACAAGTATACTTGTAGTATAAAACTTCTAAACTAGTAGTTTACTGAGAGAACATTTCAAAGTGTACTTTCATAAACTAAAAATTGTGCTACAATTATTAAAATAGTATTATAGTATAATAAACTACTAGTATACGTAGAATTTCACTGGTACAGATGCAGTACAATTGAGAAACGTAGTTTTGAACTAGTTATACAAAGTTTACTACTGTTACACTTATTGTACACTTTAACATACTTTTATGTACTAAAATGTGGGCCAATTTGCAGTATTAAAGTAGTACACTAACAAGTTTACTTGATTAGTATATTTAAAAATATACTTGAACTTGACTTATGTGTTAACTTAAAATATACTTATTTTTCATAAGGGCAGGGATGTCAGGCTTAAATATCTCTGTTTTTCAGTGTCTTACCTCATATACTGTCTCTGCTTTTGCTCTGTGCCTGTTCCATTCAGCATCTTATATCTAGGTATGAAAGTATTTATGAAACTAAATGAAAATCCATTTTGATATTGTCATTTTGTTTTTAAATGTGTATTTTTAACAATCATATTTCCAAGTTATTGGGTAAAATTCTGTACTGATATAAATATGCATTAAAAGAGAAAGAAACTGAACTTGTATCAGCACATTTTGTGATTGTCACCTTCAAAATGAAATGACATACAATGACACTCAATGAAACCACTTCTTTAAATAAATATTTTATTTTCAATGAAAATAAATACATTTTCTTAAGATAGAATCAACAACATTTAAAAAAAAGCATTTGTGGGAGCATGGCGACATTACATGACAGCACACAGTTTGGAAGAGAACATACAATCTCACCTGCAGGGAACATTCTGCAGGGTGGTTTGTGATTTACGATATAACAGACTGACAAGCTCAAGTAGCATTAGGTTGAAATTTTCACATATTCCCTCCCTTTAACAAAAATAAAAATAATTAATTATAACAGGATTGGATCTGGTGATGTGCTGGTGAATGTGAAAAATCATTCAATCATGAAATAATAATCTAGCAATGGTCCGTTTTTTTCTGTTGCTATGTGTGGTTTGTCTATAATTACCCAATATTCACAAATTACAGAAGAAGCATACTGGGGAAGACATTCTAGTCTCTACTGATACAAGAAATACAGCTGACAAATTTAAAGTCTGAAACTAAATTTCCCATTTTGTACGTATCAGCCAAGTTGGAAACAGAATACGATCCATCAGGTTCTGTCTTTTCTTGTTTGTGCTTTATTTTATTTTATATGGTGGCAACTCTTCACAATCTCAAGCCGTACGTACAGCAATTACCCAAGCTGGGGCGGGTAAAGCCGAGGGAGTTGAGCCCAGCTCTGGTGGAACAGATTAACCTACTACTACTGTATGCTGTGCTATTTCCATACCAACCCAACCCCCACAGAGTACTCAACACAAAAACGACCAACATAACGACACAGGAAGTTCTCAAACAGCAGGGCAGCCGTTCCTAACTCTTCATTACACCCTGAGCGATAGCAAGCAAATTAACATGTCCATTTTGTAATTATCAGGCCATCTGAGATGACTGACCATTCTGACCTCAATTAAGAAGAAGGTTGTAAGTGTAATTTAAAAGTAATCAACTTTAAACCTGCAGTGTTCAGGCAGCGAAGAGGGAAACAACATTTGTGCTGGTTTGTAAGGTTGGCTTTAACGCACATCAGGAAATCAGTGCTGTTGCTAGTTTACTAGTTGTTTCGACCAATAGTTGTAACGATCGACATTCAAGTTAATTTAGAAACAAGTGGAAGGTTTAATTATTATTTGCAGCATGTGGCTTGATGACTATTGTGGTCCACTACAATAAGAAGCATATGAGCAAACATTACATAACAGCTGGAGTTTTGAAGTCACCTTTTTGAATCATATAAAGACAGCAGTTTCTTCCTCATTGCATGGAACAAGGTAGGAATGTCTACAGTGAATATTCATCAGTATCTGTGTAAAAAACTATAAGGCAGTTTTACAGTTCAGACTCATCAGCAGGGAGCGCAGGCTCAGCATTTAGCAAGGGAGGCTACAAAACATTCCAACATTTTCCTGGCAAGTTTATCTAACACAGAAAAAAAAATCCATGAAAGCATCAAGACATATCCTACATTTAAGACACTAATTTTCAGTCTAATTCAGTCAGCAAAAAAATGGTTTTAAATGTGACAAATGATTACTGTAGGCAGTCATCTTTAAAGTTTTGAATAGTTGTAGAAAGAAAATGACCAAAGGGACAGTGTAACACTGCGTACAAAGAATGTTTCATACCCAACCACTACCACCTCACCATCCCCTAACCATTTCAAATTATGAGCTCCTGGAAAATCAACCCGTTTTGAAGTACCAGCCTTCAATTTCCACATAACACTCATTCAAACATCTTTTATCACAAGTATAGGGGTTAGTTTGAGAAAAGGCAAGTCTCTATCACCACACAGATCATGTTTGCTTTTTGGTAGGCATCATACATAAATACATTTCTAAATGCTATTGATTCTAGTTGCCCCTAAGGAGGCAAAGCAGTTCCTGCAAAGTTCCAAGCAGACTTCTTTTTCCACCATGTGAAGTTACATTCAACCCTGGGATACTCCAGGATGACCAATGGGACAAGACAAGGCCTGCTCACCAAAGCCGAACTTGTGCCCAGTTCTTCAAAGGCTGAAGACCATCCAGAAGTCTTTTCCCTCATTGAAAGCAAACAGTGTGCACTACAACATGCATAGCACAGCTTCACAGTTACAGAGAACCTGGTTGTTTAGCCTTTCTCGTCTTGCCCCAGCTTTTTCTTGATGACAAAGTCTTTCTTTGATTTAAGGACCAGAAGCAGAATTTTAGCAGCTGACAGTGCTTGGTTGCTGCTTGCACACAAAGTCTGAGATGAAATCAAACTCGTTTTGTCCGAGGAAAAGCTCAGGCAGCTCTTGAACCCGGTCCAGCCCGAGCTCCAACACCAAGGATGTCAGAACCTCCTCATCAATCAAGTCTATGTCCATGACATTGAGGCCCAACGCTGGCCCACCCATCCCCATCTGCATGCCTGCTAACTGAGCAGGACCCATTCTGTGCTGGACATTCCCCATGTGATGCCCATTCATGGGACCGTGTGGGTGCCCGTGGTACTGGGTATTGAGTTTCTGAAGATGCATGCTCGCCATAAGCTGCTGAGATGCTGTAAGGCCTCCTCCACCCATATACTGCTGTGGGTGTTGGCTCTGGGGGTGCATATGATGGTGCTGGGTTTGAGGGTGACTTTGCGGTTGCTGATTCGGAGCTCCGTACATCATATTGGCTTGCTGCATTTGGTGGGGGTGTCCACCACTTATCTGGCCGTTGACCTGACCATTCATGACACCATTCATCATGTTCCTCTGCCTCATGGCCGCCTCCATGGAGCTCTGGGGCCCCCTGCTGTAGTGCATGAGCTGCCCGTTAGGAAGCGTCCGCAGACTGGGCTGGTGTCCGTGCATAGAAGGGCCGTTCATTCCCATGCGATACCCATGCAGACCTCCGCCAGCAGAGCCGTGGGTCATCGGCATCATCATGTGTTCAGCCATGCCTTTTCAACTGCAGAGATATAAGAATAACAAATATTCAAGCAGGTTTTCAGTATCAGCTGATAAACACTTTCGGTTTCTTGAAAACCATCAGTAGAAAACATCTATAGCACAAACCAATATTATTGGTTAAACAATTTTGGCTTTTTAGAGCAGTCTCACATGCTTGGTAATCAATGGCAATTGACTTTTACTGATTAATCAGTCCAGTGAAAAAAATCAGTACCTGTGATTCATTTTCAGACATCTTTAATAATACATTATTTTTCTTACCCCATTCATTGACAAATTATTTTTCATGTTTTACGTTGGATTTAACACAATTTAGTGAGATTTATAGTTATAAGTAGGCAAATGTGTTTTGTTTTACAGATATTTAGATTAGATAAATATATTAAGATACAAATACTGATTATATATATTTTTTTATTTTTTTCACATATCCTACATATTTTCACACAACATCTTTTAAACCTTTGTGGTCGCAAGCTTAAAGCAGACATATTATGACTTTAGCCCTTAGCGGAAAAAATATTGCAGTAAGGAGCATCAAGGAGCCGCCAGGAGGATCAAAACAATAACAGGCTAGGAGGTGGACAGTGTTCAGCAAACAAAGCCAACCTACTGTGAGCAAGAGATAATGACAAAAGTCATGACTGATTGGATCTACTCATATGACAGGGTAGTGTTTAGAGTTTTAAAAATGTATATTAGATTAAACTTGTTTTGTTTTATATAATAAGATTGTAAAGTGTTATGCAATTACAATAAGTATTACTCTGCAGGCATACATCAGTTGGTTATACTCTCTAGATAAAGCAAATATGTAATCATAAAATTTTGAAATAAAATATATAATGGAATCATCTTCCCAATTTACAAATACAAATGATGGCATGCAGATTATTACTCCTTTTTTTCTTCTTCTTCTTTTGAACCCACAGTCCTATTCATTGTCAGTAAATATGTCCTGTCTGATGTTGTTGTCTTTCATGTCTTTATTTCGGATCAGAACATGTTTAACAATAACTAACATATTTTTAGAAGTGCACAGTTATGTCTGTCATAATTTGGGATAGAAATAAGAGATAAAGAACAATGTCGTATGGGGTCTATAGGGCACCTCTCGCTCTCTCTGTCTGTCTACATAAAACAAAGAATTTCATCTCTTCTTTCTACTAAGAATAAATCTGTCTTTGACAGATTAAAAATATATAAAATATAAAAATATAGGCTACAGACTTTCAGAATCCCTGTAAGAACACAGTGAAACTTAAACATTAGCATGTAGACTATGAATTTACTGTGTATTTAGAGAAAAGTTAAAACTACACTCATGAAATTTAACATTCAGTTCAAGCTCTGCATAGCAATTATATATATATATATATATATATATATATATATATATATATATATATATATATATATATATATATATATATATATATATATATATATATATATATATATATATATATACACACACACACACACACACACTAAAGAACCATCAGTAGGCTATAATATCAAATAATATATTGCCATGCATTGGCTACTGCTCATTATTTTCTTAGAAGAACAAAAGTCATACAAGAGTAGCATATTTTGAGTTGTAAAAAGCCAGAGCAGAAATAAGAACACGCTCAACCCTGTCCAACCATATGTTGTTTAAATATCGCTATACATGCGGATTTCATAGATTACATACAAAAATACTGAAGGTCCAGACTTCCCATTGTCACAGTAATATCTACATAATAAGCACATACCGTCAAATAAATCCTGTCCTTGTAAAGACGATGTTTCGTGTTTTCAGTCTCTGTAAAGCAGCGCAGGTATCTCCCGTGGCTGTGCTCGGATCTGAACGAGCTGCCGCTGCTGAGCGCTTTCTGGGTCAGCACAAGGATTACACGCACATAAAGACGTCCAGCGAGAGGGGCGGAGTAACACGAACCCCGCCTCTTCTCTGTTGTGATTGGCTCTTCCTCTAATCACAGACGTCACTGGCCAATTACTCACATGGCCTTCATGTTTATGTGCACTGGCAAAACTATTCAGGAACAATTACACATAACTATAAAACACGATTCATAAGTGCACATTTTTTAAAGGAACTTGAGATCTTAAAAGGAAACTTGCTTTGTTTTACCTTGAAGCGTTTATCTCTCACTTTTTCACCTATGGCATTTTAACATTTGAAGATGCTAACAATTCTGTGTAGTCAAATGATGTGTTTTATTTATATGTCATATAGAATTCTGTATTATATTACCCTATAGATTTAAGATTTTAAAGGATGCTAAACTTTACTGAAGATAAAGTGCTTATTGATCAAATTACCCAACTCATTTCAGACATGTAGATACTTTTGGCTTGACCTCTTTTATTTTTCATCTGTATGGCATTCTTACCTAATGCACATCAACAGAAAATGGACATAAAGCAGGTCACACAGCCTTTTGTCTCTTATGTAAATGGCATATTTACCATTTTAAAGAGAGAGACAGACTGCGAGAAGAAAGAAACCTCCTGCTGGCATGAAGCATGTGCTATTGGACTGAACCACAAGCAGTGCTGTACTGCCCAAACATATATCCTCACACATTTATTACTATTCTATGAATGAATGAACTATGTCTTACATTAAACTTATGTTTATATATCGTCTTAGAAGAAGCTCAATTATAAGATACTATTTTTACATTTATGTATTTAGCAGACACTTTTATCCAATTGTATTGTATATTACTCAGGGTAGCAAAACTAGAATAGGGAGGGAAAAGAGAAAAATGGAGGTGGAAGAGTTTGATTTTTCTTACGATAAGATTAAGTGCTCAGGGAAGAGATGAGTTCGTACCTTTGTTTTAAATGAAGTGAGTGATTCTGCCATGGGTATGGAGGACGGAAGATACTATAAGTCTGTTGAATACTCAGACAGTTCAAATGGTTTCAAAACAGTTGAGAGTCAAGCGGAAAACTCCTGACAAATTGAAATGCCTCTATTTACTCACTCCTCCATTTCTAGAAAGGAATGTGGTGACCAGAAGTGTATAATCCCCCCCCCCCCCACACACACACACACACATTCTCCTGTTCTTGTATTGTTTCTTTTGTCAGTGTGTAAATTAAGCCTGAATCAGTCTTAAACAGATTAAACAGTGTGTTTAAATGATTATAACTTTGCACAGAAACCTTTCATCATAGCCTAATTTAACTGTTGAAGGTTAATTATTATTGCATTAATATTGCCATTATCGTTGGTTATTATCGCATACTATGAAACTCGGTCCTTTGAATGATTACATTTGCTCAGTTTAACTCATCCTGTGATTTTGCTACATATGTGTATACCTGCATTATTTAACTTTAAAAAAAATTATATTTATGATTTTCAGTTTGCCAAATAGGCCTATAGACTAGACTTTCCAGGGCCAATGAATTTTGCATTGGCCAACACCTTTCTTCATCATAAAATCTCCCTATGATAAACTGAGAAAATTGTGTCCTAATAGTGTTCCTTTGTGTGTAGGTGTTCAGATCCAATTTCTTTTGAAATTCCTTGTGGGGTGTCAAAATGTGTCAAGAGAGCGAATGGCCTAACTAATGCAATAACAAGATAAAATTAGTCTGTCTTTTAAATCTGGATATATTTAACATTAGAGCATTGCAGAGGACCATAATGGCCCATTTAGAGTGCACCATTTTATTAATATGAAAGTATTCTGAATAGCATTAAAAAGGAACATTTGAAAATTGCATAATATTTAAAAATGAAGTGCACATTTTTATGTAACTATTATATTATAACTACTAAATGGAGTTGCAAAAAATATTATTTCCAAACAGGTTTCCCAAGCATCTAACCTGCCCCTCACCCATTGTCTCTTACATTGTTGAATAAGTAGTCACACCACATACTCATAAGATACTTTACATACTTATATATGTAAAGTATCTTGTTGTTGACTCTGCAGATGTCTAGGCAAAAGTATGCACACACAAAAAAAAAGTTTTCTCAAGTTTTCATCAACTATGTAAATATCTATAAGTTATTTGCGGAGGAACATTGTTTTGGTAATTCTGTGAGTTGTGCAGATAAATATGATGACTTGAATTTCACCGCTGTGCCCATGATTGATCATCTTATGTGAATTTCCCTAATACATCAATACTTTGCCCCAAAAAATAAATAAAAAACAAGCATCTGTAAAATGTCTTATGATCAGTATATGCCATTGTTTTGAAAACAATTGTCTTAATATAACAATTCCAAAGTCTGCCAATGCTGACATGAGACATATCTTGACAGAAGTAAGTAGTTTCCAGCAAAATCTATCTGACCAGCTTTACAATATAAATAATTGGTATAGGCTCACCATAGTGATTTAGGGTAAGCCAAATTACATCAATCTGTACGATTCGCATCTACCTATACCACCTATACCTCTCACACTCATGCCATTTCATTCTGCTCAATTCTCACAAGTCATTACGTTTCAACATGATTAATAAAGTTATTTCTAAACAATTACAGGCTAAGACTCACAAAATGTTATTGAGAAGGTAATTACAACCAACAGGTTCAATTTGTGACTAGTCCTCCATTTGACCTTCAGAGGGAGAATGAAAGCATTGGTAAAAAGGTCACAGCGATGGATGGTCTTCTTCTGACGCGTGTGGCAACACTGCAAATTATCCATAGCAATTTGCAGGTGGTGTGCAGAGCATTTCCATAACAGCACCTATATTTTCCCTCTCTCAGTCTCTCCCTCTGACATTTCATAAAAAAATGTATCATGAATATTTTCACAGCTGTTTGGATGTGTGTTTATATTGGTGTTTAGCACGCACACTCACAGGTCAGTATTGAAACCCACTGAGATGGACGTGGAGAGCAGAGCGCTATGGAAACAAAGATTAATCTGTATTTTTCATGGATTGGGGTGATCTGAGGTTTTGCTATTGCGGTTTTTGAAAGAGGTGTTACAAAAAAGGGAAAGTTTTTCAGTAACATTTCAAAGGGAGAAACATTCCTTTTAAGGGAATATATACCCTATAGAGAAAGCTCTGATGGAGCATTTGAAACATAGAAATGCGTAATATATGTGTTTGAAATTCTCATTGGTAAAATCATAGTTACGCTGCAGCAAAGGTTGATTTGCATTTTGATATAAAGGTATGTGTAAGATCCGCTTTGACACTGGTTCAGTTTAGAATCAAGTGTGAATACAGCAAACTGGATTTCCAAAAGTACAACAATACTTACCTGTCTGAAATTCCCATTGATCAAAGGATGCTAACACCAGACTATGTTGTAGTCAAATTAGCACTTTATAGATATAAATATATAAGATCTGCTTTGACACCAATTCAATTTATAATCAAGTGTGAATACAGCAAACGTCTCAGGTTACGTATGTAACCCTAGTTCCCTGAGGGAACGAGACGCTGCGTCGAAACGCTGTGAGAACGCCTCTGCGTTAATGCGTCGTGAAGCGCCTGTAGAACCATTCCATCGGAAAAAAGATCGATCGTCGCCGACGTGATGACGTCGCCGACGTGATGACGTCATCAACCGGAGACTATAAAAGGTCCACGAACACAAACAGGAACTAGCTTCTGATAAAGCCTGAAGTAAGTGATCACGGACACGCCGGGAGTATGGCAGAGCGACGCAGCGTCTCGTTCCCTCAGGGAACTAGGGTTACATACGTAACCTGAGACGTTCCCTTTCGGGGAACTCGAGCTGCGTCGAAACGCTGTGAGAACGCTTATACCCACATCGCCATAGGACCAAGTGTCTCGTATGTGTGAAGCCGAAGCGCACACGGTTACGAGAGTACCTGTGCCCCAACTGTAGATGCCAGGTCTAGTTCATAGAACCTGACGAAAGTAAAAGGAGACGACCATCCGGCCGCGTTTACAAATATCGTGGAGGGAAGCCCCCGACAAAAGTGCTTAAGAAGCAGCCATACCCCTGGTTGAATGCGTCCGGACAGCCAGTGGAGACTGCTGCCCGGCCGCCTCATAAGCAAGTGAGATGGCCTCGACCACTCACTTGCTCATCCTCTGCTTAGATACTGGGGCCCCTTCTTAGGGGGCCCGAAACAGACAAACAGCTGATCAGTTTTCCTCCACAGGGCAGCTCTGTGGACATAGTATCTAGTGCTCTAACAGGGCACAGCAGATTAATCTTCCTGGTCTGACGTCGTGAAAGGAGGAGGACAGAATGCTTGAAGAGTAATGGGGCCCCGTGGGCTCGTAGGAACCTTGGGGACATAACCCGGCCTGGGATGAGAAATCCCTGGCGCAAACTCTAGACATGAGGGCCCTACAGACAGGGACTGAATATCTCTTATTCTTTTGAGAGATGAAATAGCCAAAAGGAATATAGTCCTGAGGTGAGGAACTTATCCGACACCTCCTACAAGGGTTCAAACGGAGGCTCGGACAAGCCCCGCAAAACACAGGCTAAGTCCCATGCTGGGACCCTCGAGTGCATAACAGGCCTCAACCTTAAAGTGCCACGGAGGAAACGTGTAATCAGAGGGTGTCTTCCCAAGACACTCCACCCAAAGGGACGTGGACGGCACCCAAGGCCGCCACGTACGCCTCTATTGTGGAGGGGGTCAACCCTGCCGAGAACCTTGCCTGCAGAAACTCCAGCACTGTACCAACCGGGCAGTTAACTGGGTCCCACTGGCGTTCTCTGCACCATGCTGAGAAAAACCATACTCCGAAAACCATACTCGGGTCGGCCAGTACGGAGCCACTAGGAGTACCTGGGCCCCGTCCCGGCGTACCCTCTCCAGAACTCCTGGAAGCAAGACAATCGGGGGGAAGGCGTACAGAGGTAGCCTCGGCCACCCCTGTACCATGGCATCCAACCCCAGCGGGGCTGGATGGGTCAGAGAAACCACTGCGGGCAGTGAGAACTCTCCGCCGAAGCAAATAGCTCCCATATACCTTCCATAGGAGCTCCACCACTTCTGGGTGGAGTCTCCATTCCCCGGGCCTCGGCCCCTGCCTCGACAGGCTGTCTGCTTCCTGATTCAGGACCCCCGGGATATATACTGCTCTGACTGACAGCAATTTCCCTTGGGCCCACAGGAGGATCCGATGTGCCAATTGTCCAACGGACGGGACCTCAGACCCCCCTGGTGATTTATATAGACGACCACCGATGTGTTGTCTGCACATGGTGGCCCCTTGAGGTCGGGCAGGAACTGTTTCAATGCAAGAAACACTGCGAGCATCTCTAGCCGATTTACGTGCCAGTGCCGCTGATGTTCCTGCCATAGACCCTGGGATGAGCGACCACTCATGGTCGCCCCCCCAGCCCGTGAGAGAGGCATCTGTCGTTAGCGTTACGCGACGAACATGAGCCCCCAACACGGGACCCTGAGATAAAAACCCCGGGTTTTTCCACATGACCAGAGCACGTAGGCATCGCCGCGTGACTTTGATCGTGCGGAGCGGATTTCCCCTCGGGGAGAACCCTTTTGTTTTGAGCCACCACTGCAGTGGCCTCATGTACAGTAGGCCAAAAGGTATCACGTTGGACGCTGCTGCCATGAGACCTAACAGTTTCTGGAACCGTTTCACAGTGACGGCTCGGCCTAGCTTCTGTTCTTTGGCGGCTGCCAGGATCGATGCTATGCGTGTTGGCGATAATTGCGCCCGCATAATTACCGAGTCCCAGTTCACACCTAGAAAAGTGGTTCTCTGAGCCGGAGAAAGCACACTCTTCTTGGCGTTCAGCCTCAACCCCAGCTTCGACATATGGGCGAGAACAGCATCTCGATGCTGAACCGCCATCTGCTCTGTATTCGCTAGAATCAGCCAGTCGTCGATATAGTTCAGTATGCGGATGCCCTGTAGACGCAGCGGCGCCAGAGCTGCATCCACACACTTGGTGAACGTGCGGGGTGACAGTGCTAGACCGAAAGGAAGTACACGATATTGGTATGCCTCTCCCCCGAAGGCAAACCTCAGGAACTTCCTGTGATGTGGAAGGATGGAGACATGAAAATACGCATCTTTGAGGTCTATGGTGACAAACCAATTCTCCGATTTGACCTGCGCTACAATCTGTCTGAGTGTAAGCATCTTGAATTTGAGCTTGCTTTGCCACCGAGCGATTCAATAGCCGCAGATCTAATATCGGGCGTAAGCCCCCATCCTTCTTCGGCACGATGAAGTAACGGCTGTAAAAGCCAGACTCCCTGCTGGGAGGGGGAACCCTCTCTATAGCCCCTTTTTGCAGGAGTGTCTCTACTTCCTGTGCCATTACCAGAGCCTGCTCCGGGCCCACCTCTGTAGGTAGGACACCGCAGAAAGGAGGTGGCCGACTTCTGAACTGAATGGCGTACCCCTTTTCTATTATCTGCAGGACCCACTGAGATATATTTGATAGACGTTTCCACTCGTCTAGAAAATCTACTAAGGGAACCAGCCTGTCGAGGCTGGCCTCTGGTGTATTTTGAGCAACAAGCACAGTGCCCTGAAGCGGCGGACCGGCAGGGAACGACTGACTTGACTGCTCGGGAGCCCCCCGAAGGGGGAGCGGACCACCCTCGAGTGGCCCGCGGGGACCGTCTGCGCCCCGGCATTGCGGCGGGGTTGGCAGCGCAGCCCCCAGAGGGCGCTGCAGGACAACGGGTACCGTAGGCAGAGGTAAACACCGTTTCCCTTCGGAGGGGACTACCCTCAGCGTCCTTTTGTTTCCCCTGCCCTCCGAGGAGGGGGCGGACCACCCTCAGGTGGCCCGCGGAGACCCTCTGCGCCCCGACATTGCGGCGGGGTTGGCAGCGCGGCCCCTTGAGGGTACCGAAGGAAGACGGGTACCGTATGCTGAGGTAAGCACCGTCTTCCCACGGAGGGGAAACTAAGGGAACCAGCCTCTCGAGGCTGGCCTCTGGTGTAATTTGAGCAGCGAGTGCAGTGCCCTGAAACGGCGAACCGGCAGGGAACACCTGACCTGACTGCTCGCATGCCCTCCGAGGAGGGGGCGGACCACCCTCAGGTGGCCCGCGGAGACCCTCTGCGCCCTGACATTGCGGCGGGGTTAGCAGCGCGGCCCCCTGTGGGCACCGAAGGAAGACGGGTACCGTGTGCTGAGGTAAGCACCGATTTCCTTCGGAGGGGAAATGCCAGGGACGATGCAGCTGAAGGCGAGAGATAGCTCGCAAGCGTCTCTTCGATCTTCGGCATCGCCCCATAACCATAGTGTCTCAGCCCAAATATATTACTATATGCAGATGTATGTGGGCTGAACACTCTATATGATACCGCTTGTTTCCTCCATGACCTAGACACCTCGGTGTGCAGGTCAGGGAAGAATGGCAGGACGTTGATGCTTTGCACGAGAGGGCAGGAATCGCTCATCTAATTTCGTTCTCTCTGATTTCGATGGGATTCAGATATTTCAGCCAGCCAGTCATTTCTTATTTTTTATATTTAACCTGGCCACAGCTCTCGTGAGAACCTCAACTCACTAGCGGGTGACTGAAGTGGCGAGTCTTCAGTCGCGATGCTCTCAACGTCCACCTCCTCAGAGCTGGATAGTTGGAGCACCGGTGCCCCGCCCAGGGAGGAAGAGACCGCAGAGCGGACTTCCAAACCCCGAGACGAGACACTGGACGATACAGGTGAGGGCTGAGATAAGGCTGGGCCCGTCTCAAACCCCTCTGTAAAGTCCATGTGTGAACCCCACAACTGAAGCCACCGCTCTGCCTCGGCAGCAGCGGGACCAGAGCCGCGGGGAACACGAGCCGAGGCACCCTCCTCGAAGAGTGCCCGGCGGGAGCGCAGCGTTCTCAGTGGCATACGCTCACAGTGCTCGCAAGCAGCCCCCTCGAGGGCTGCCTGGGCATGCTGCGCTCCCAAGCAGGCTACACAAAGAGAGTGTGTATCCCCGCTCGTTTTTTTTTCTTTTTTTTTTTTTTTTTTTATGATGTAGCGTGGGCAGGGATGAACACACCTCTTAAAGCTGCTTTCACTCGCCATTTTACTCTATCTATTTTATTTTCTCTTTGTTTGTTAATATATACTGCAATATTTAACAAAAGGGTGGAAAATCTCTGGATATAGACAGACAAAAACACCAAATAGACAGACAGGTTCACACAGATCGCTTGCTGAAGGCTCAGAAGCTGGTTCCTGTTTGTGTTCGTGGACCTTTTATAGTCTCCGGTTGATGACGTCATCACGTCGGCGACGTCATCACGTCGGCGACGATCGATCTTTTTTCCGATGGAATGGTTCTACAGGCGCTTCACGACGCATTAACGCAGAGGCGTTCTCACAGCGTTTCGACGCAGCTCGAGTTCCCCGAAAGGGAACTGTATTTTTTATAAGTACAACCATACTCATCTGTCTGAAATTCCCATTGATCAAAGGATGCTTAAGTCAGACTATGTTGCAGTAAAATTAGCACTTTATAGATAGGAATGCATAAGATTTGCTTTGACACCATTTCAATTTATAATCAAGTGTGAATATACAGTGGATGTGAATGATGGTTAATGGGGCCCTTTTGTTTTTACTCTACATCTGTGTTACACAAAAGTACTTCCAGAACTGCATACATCAAAAGCTGCATTTCCACTGTCTGGCCAAAAGCAAGTGTGCTGGTGCATGCCAGGGCCAAACTTATTTCCACTGTCATTTCTGGGGCTTGATCGGGCCTCCTCTGGGCCAGCGGCCAGGGTTTTTTGGCCCGCGGAATACCTTGGTCCAAAGCGGGCAAACTGGGGATTGAGGAGTGGGTAAGAACAAAGGCGGGTGGGCACAGGGGCAGGGTGACACTGCTCATTTCCCTACCAGCTAACTTCAATATTTAAAAAAAAAAATCAAATCAGTACATCTGATCCAAAATCAGATTCCAAAATCTCAAATTCATACACCAGCTGTGATCCGATGGGGATTTTGATCACTGTACGAGGCAGAAATATACTTATATGCAAGGCTAAAGGCTACTTACAATACACATGCTTATGTAAATACAATAGACTGCTTGAAGAATTTAGATAAATAGCCGTGTATTTATATGGATTCATGTTTCATATGTCTCTTCCCTATGCCTATGTTGAAACCAGACTTCTGCTTCCGCATATGTCCTAAATTACATACTCTGATTCACTCATATAACTCATGTCTTCTGTCTGTGAGCTCCCTCTGTTGCTCTGGCTGAAAGAATTAGACAAGAGAGATCGCTAAAACTGCCTCATATCGCATAATTTCATGGGGGAAAAAAATTAAATAAAAAAAAATATATATATATATATATCATTCTTTTTACAGAAACGTGACATAAACATATGATATTTGGAGCCCGATCTCACGAAAATGCGTATAAATAGTACGAGTGTGCAACCTCGTGAATGTATATGCCAAAATGAGTTTTGCCGTGCATATGATGCATATGCACATTATAGCATATTATACGTATAAACCCCTCACCACCCTAATCCTACCCAAGAGCGTGTCATATGCCCGCTATAAAGTGTGTATCATATGCACGCAAAAAACTGCGTAGCATTTGCACGGCAAAACTGATTTTGGCGTATACATTCTACGAGATTTCACCCTCGTACTATTGATACGCATTACCATGAGATCGTGTTGGATATTTGATCAATATTTTTCTAAGAGTGAGCCTTAAATAAAGCGATGCAGGCGTGACTGAATAAGAACATTTATAAATACGATTTGATTCGGCATGATGCACTTCTGACTCAAAGAAAAGACTGTCTCTATTTTGCTGAAATATTGATGCAGCCTCTAAAGTCCAAACGTCCACTTCTGTCATGTTTATTTTGCAATCTAGTTTACAGTCAGCTAGCTTCCTGGTGAAATGTTGGGGCTGAGTGGCATTATTCTATGAAGGCGTGTTAATGGCAGGTTTTAGGGTAGGTTTTAGCTTTGGCTATTGCTATTGGGCCCGCCCAGCACGTTGTTAGCCCTGACTTGCACTGGCCCAGCAGTGTAAATACGAACACTGGCGTAAATACTTTAGGACATTGTAAAATGTGGTCAGTCTTCTTTTTCAAAACAACTAATGCCGTCAACAGTTTGAAGAGGATCTTGCTGATAATATGTTGACATGTTTATAGCTATTGCTGAACAACAACAAATCTGGTATGTACAACCACATGAAGTAGCTATGTTTCTTATCTCAGGCATTCTGTTATTGCTAGTATTTTGTGGTGACATGGGTAATTGTTGATTTTCATATACAGCTCAGTTTTTTGACCAAAGTAACGGAAAAACAGGTTAAGCTAGCCAATCTGTACATACTCCTGTTCGGCTAGTTAACACAGGCACACACACCAGCCTACATTATCTCCAGTGCATGATGCATTGTGTACAAAGATCTCTCCACACCCCATGTGTTTATCACTTCGAGGGGTGGAGCCTCTCACCTGTGGCTTCAGGTAACCAGGATGTTTGTGCTAGATGCTCACTTGATCATGTTTGTCCATGTGTTTGTGTTTTTATAAATGCTTAAGCCTGTTGTGTGTATGACTCATCACACGCATTCGATTCACACACCTCTGTAAATGTGCGTGTGCACATGTGTTTCGTTTGTGATTAGGAGATAGGGCGAAAAGGAAAAAGACACAGAACAAGAGAATGAAAAACAAGGGGGAGGGGTGATGCTCTGCATGCCTGTGTCTCGTGGTGTTAAAGTCATGTTTTGCTTCACTTGTTCCATTTGGCGGTCGTTGACCCCTCCCCCTCCCCCATGAGTCTACCTTCCCAAGACCGGCCTCCAAACTCCTGACTGTCCACTCGATGAAGCTTATGCAGTGCCTAGGACAGCTCAACCAAAAATGAAAATATAATTTACTTACCCCCAGGGGACACAAAAAGAGACATCAGGCACAATGTTGACATTAATCTTTCGCTAGCATAATCAGTCTTGTCCAAAAAAAAGAAAGAAAAAGAAAGAAAAAGATTATTAAAAAGCACATAAGTAGTCCATATGGCTTGAGCACTATATTACAAGTCTTTAGAAGCTATACAACATTGTGTTAGGAACAGACCCACTTTTAAGTTGTTATTTCCTAAAAATAAAAAATTGAAAATTTCAGATGCAATTTCTTTTTTTTACATTAGTATCAGGCTCCTATGTTTAGCTTAGGTTAAGTAATTTCACTTTAATGCTAGCGAAAAGGTTATTAATCTGTTATTGAAATGCCTTATTTTCAAAAATATCACTTTAGTCAATTCATTATAGGTATTTAACAAATGTGATTGTCTTGAAAAGCAGCTAAGTCCATGTGTGTTTTTTTTGCAAAAACCTGTAAGTCCGACTTTCACTCTGTCGTGGGTGGAATAGAGCTGTTCTTTAATGTAAGTTATGTCCGCTTCTGTCAGAGGTACAGCAGCACATAAAACACTGTTGTGTTTACATACTACTCACAACATTTCTTTAGCCTTAGAACAGGCAAAATTATGAGGTTGACAATGTTTCCAAATGTTTCCACAGGTTCATCCATTACATTATACTCATCATCTTGATTTACAAGTTCACACTTACATATAATTTATAGAGATTAAATTTAAATGCGTATTTGGCATCCTGGGGGAGGGCTTCTAGCTCAGAATTTGGCCTTAACCCAGAGTACCCCCTGTGTATGTAAGTGGTTAAAACTATAATTGTGGAAAAGAGGTGGTAGAAGGATGCTGATAACTGTCAATAAACGGAGGTGAGACTGCTGCGTGTATATACCTGATTAGCTGAATGCTTTCCATTTGTGTCAGTTATCTGAACGTGCTCCTTCTGAACCTTGTTAATAAAACATAATTTGGTTAAAAAAAATCTCTAAAAAACAACAACATTAACCACAAAAACACTACAAATGAAAGCCGGCTCATGCGCACATCATCATTCATATTGAAATCATATGATTCGCTTTTTATCTTCTGCTATGTTTTTCAAACTTTAGCTTTTGATAGGAAAGGGAAGTTACATTTAGAGGTTTAACCAACATACCAAAATATCTGAATAAGCTGAGACTGGGATTTAGCGGCATTGAAGCAAAAGTATTTGATGTGCATTTACTTAATATTGTTATCTTGTTTTTTAGTTTCTTTTGTAGTTTGTATTGTAAAGTCTTCATTTACCTCCGCTGCTGAAAAAAAATCAACATTGCTGGTCACCATCATTAAGGAGTTTGCATGATGGGACCAGAATAGGATGCTGGTTTGCTGGTTTACAACTATGCCAGCATTATACCAGCTCTACCTTGCATAAACCCGCCTGGACCAACATGGAATTTAACCTAGTTTATGCTGAAATGCTGCTATTTAAATTTGGCACAAAAAATTGGAAGGTATGGTTTGACATCAGTTAAAGCAAACAGCACTGGTTCTTGTAACCAATCATGATGTGGCAAGTTCAATACATAGAAGTGGCTAAAGTAAATGAGAAACATTTCTGTGAATAAAGGCTTAAGGCCCCAATGTGCTCCAAGCTAAATTGAAGAACAAACTGTTGTGATGTTATTTAAAATAAAATCAGGCAACAACAAAGTTGGCTTGAGGTTTCTTTCTGGAGTCTGAAGTTTGTCAAAGCGAACAGTCAGGAACATTTGACAACCATTTGGATTAGATGACAGAATCTTTGTTTTTGGGTGTTTTATCCCTTTAAAACAAACACCTTGAGACTTAACACAGATATGTGAGCTTACTGAGCTCATCGACATACTCATCCGAAAGCAATTCCAACCACAACAACAAAATAACACACAACAAACCACTTCAATATGACATAACCACCCATTCTACAGGGTGATTTGTAATACAACAAATGCTCATCTACAATGCCAACCCATGCAATCTAAGTTTGGCTGACTTTGGTTGAGTTTGGTTGGGTTTTGAAACACTCACAGATGTTGTGGTTGTCCATGCGTAGGGAGTCACATACATTCAGCATATAAAGTGTGCAGCCTTAAAGTTAACATAAAAGCAGTTTTTTTTTTTTTTACTATCCAAATTCCCTTTGATATTTTGAATCATTATTACAATGAACGATGGGTGGACTAATACACAGTAAGCAGCTCAACCACTCACACATCTGTGAGTGAGCAGTTTCAAGTGACCACTCAGTTCAGTTCTATTAAACCGACACCTCCATGTTGACACCTGAAGTAAGATTTATTGAAAAATGGTCTGGATGTTACTGTTTGTTTGTTGAAACCAAGATAAAACATGAATTAGGAATAAAATAACTAATCCAAAATAGCTTGATCAGTCCAAACTTTAGACTGGAAGAAAAAGAGGAAGAGGGAGCTTTGCCTCATTTTAGAATACACACCACATGAAGAACATAGATAGTTTATCAAAGAACTAGAGAACAAAATGTCCTTTAAAGAACTGTCCTTTAAAGTTTCAAGGGCCAGACAAGACTGGAAATCGTATCTTTAAAGATGCTTTTCTGAGTTATGCCGATATTTTGGTCTCCTCCATGCATGTACACTAGACGTCTCTCCTCGGCTCAAAGCAGGTTCTCGTTTCTCCCCCCAGGATCCCATTAGCTATTCATAGCACTCAAGGAATGTGGTTTCCCCACCCCATGATTTGTTTGCTCTTTCTTTTTTCCTCCTTTCTCTCCACCCTGGCTCACGCTGTGTTTGTGCATGTGTGCGTGTGTGTGTGTGTGTGTGCTAAGCGCTGGGCAAGACCGGCTCTTGTCCTGGATCTACATCTGGCATTCAGCGTTCATGTAGGTCAGAGGCTGGTTATGACACAGCGCTCAGTGAAGGGAACGCCGGACTCTGATCAGAGAGGGTTCAGTTGCAAAACGCTTTCAAGAAACATTACACAATACACAGTTTCATACAAAGTCATCTGCTGTAGAGTGCTACATTATTTTCATTTAGAGGTTTTAGAAGTAAACAGTAAAGTCATTCATGTGGCATAATGTTTATTACTACAAATAACATTTCAATTTGGCCTTTGTATTCATTTTTTATAAAAGCAAATGTTATGGTCAAACATTTTAAATGGGTGTAAATTTAAAAAGCACAAATGTTATTTATAAAAATCTCTTGGGTTCATGACAAAAGTTGTCATGTGTGTCTTAGGGTTAGGGCATTAAGTTGACATGGCAAAGTTGTAAAGAAAAGGTTAGTACGCTTTTTTTCACACTAAGTCATGTTAAATGTGTATATACAATTAAAACTGTAAGCATTTTAACATTTAAACTGTTAGTGCTTTAACTCGTGGAAGACTCTCTTCAAACACTTGACATGACAGTAGATGAACTAAAATTGAAAAAATGGCCATATAGAAGAAGATTAATGCCTACACATATAAATTAATGCCCGCTATAGTGCCCATTTACAATGCAGAGAATGCAGTGGATACTTACTTTGTCCTAAACAGACAATAAAACATGTCATAACCAGGGCCTAGTAACAAGCAATTTATCTTTAAAAAAGTTAATCTGCTGTATGACGTGACACAACCACAACCAATCAGAAGATACTTGATGTTTCATGTACAGTTAAGAGGAGATGGATTTTGGACCAATGGGATTCCCAGTATGATGACAAAATGTCTTATTGGTCATTGAGGAGTGACTGGTTTGGACAAAAATGTAGTTTAAAGGAAGTGTATGTAAGATTGTGGCTAAAACTGGTACTGCAATCACTTTCAAATGACTGTAGAATGGTGTATCCCCTCTTCCCCTCCCCCTGACTCGAGGTTGCCAGATAGGCTGCAGGATCCATCAGGAACGTTTGCAGCTGCAGCTGTGGTAATTAGAGCAGATCTGGCAACCCGTATGCCGAAAAACACTACTGACCTCGTGATTGGTAGATAGGTGGAGGGTGGAGCTTCAGGCCAAAACACAACAGGTTTACATCAACATCAGTAGAGGGCTGCAACAACAACTTTTAAATGGCAATATCCTGACCAGGCTACTGTTGTCATTGATATAAGTATTTTAAATGTCTAGTGACATATCAGGGCCATTTTATGATTAAATGAAATACATTTCTTACACACTGTTCCTTTAACCTGCAAAGATACACTGTAAAAACTGGTGACCTGCAAGTGTTACATTAAAGGCGAAAGTACGGTTCACTGTGGAGACCATTTAAAGATAGACATGGTCTGCTTCAATACTCGGTGGCATTTAAATAATGCTCATTTTGTACTAATAAGCCCAAATTGTGCCAATAAAATGTCCCCAACACCAAGACAACATTTCAGAACAGGCATCATTTTGTCAATCATCTATTCTCCAAATTTGGTGAGCCCATGCAAATTGTAGTCTAAGTTACCAGTTCTTAGCTGATAGGAGTGGCACCCGGTGTGGTCTTCAGCTTCTGCACACTCAACACAATCTGCTTCAAGGGCCGATGTGTTGTGCATTAAGAGATGTTCTTCTAGATACCTTGGTTTTAACAAGTGGTTATTTGAGTTATTGTTGCTTTTCTATCAGCTCGAAACCACCCTGGCAATTCTCCTCAAACGTCTGGCATTCAATAAGGCACATCACCAAGGCACTTTCTCTGTAAGAACTATTCTCTGTAAGATTAGAGATTGTTGTGTGTGTGAAAATTCCAGAAGATAAGCTATTTCTGAAAAAAGTCTGACCAGCCCATCTGGCACCAACAACCATGCCATGTTCAACGTAACTTAAATCACATTTCGTCCCTATATTCAGTTTAAACTTCTCAATCCATTTTAAGGGCTGTCTCAATTGCAAAATCCTACCACTGCCCTGAAATGTTTGCTCCCTAGAAAGTCCCACAATGCATTTTGTAAACCAGAGTGCATCGATGATCATTGTTTCCTTAACGGAAGTTCTGAAGTGCAAAACATAAATTACGTCAGCCAACTGACTACACATGAAGACATTCAATAGACATTTTTACCATTATTTAATTATGTTTCACTTATATTTACCATACATCGCTTGAGAGGTTATGAACATAATCTAGCTAACATGTTTTATTAATTTAGGGCTGAAATGTTACACATATGTAACAAGCAAAGAATTTATCATAATGAACATGAATGTAAATAAATGTAATATGTAAAAATGTAAATAAAAATAATGCCAGAAACATATACATTCTGCTGTTGTTCATAAATACTAGTAGTGATGTCGTACCATGCAATGTTGCCAGAAATAGAGTTGTCAGTGTCACAATAGCAGTGGTTCCACTATTGGGCAAAAAGCGAGCATGATAGTGAGTGCCAGGGCCTGTTACGTTCCTATTGTCATTCCTGGGGTCTGATGGGGCCATGACAGGGCGTCTTTGTGGCCAATGGCCAGTGGTTTTTGACTCGCCGAATACCTTGGTCTAAACGGGTCAACAACGGGGCTGATGACAGATAGGAGAGATGGTTCAAAACCTTCTCAAATCACATAATTTCTTGGAAAATAATAGAAATGCTTGCTCTTTTTTTCTAAAGAAATGTGACGTAAACATTATGTTTTATCAAATTGTTTTTAATGTGTAAGCCTTTGGACTTAGATTTAATGGAGTTGTTTTGTGCATTGCTGTGATTGCAAATATATTAAAGCAGGTGCAACCGAAAGGTCTGTGTGCTCTTGTTATGTGAAATGGTAAAAACCAGTTTATTTCAACATGATTGATGTGCCCTCCTAGCCTGACGTGGTCATACTCAATTCTAGTCAGAGTCTGAAACTACTCCATTGGGCTGTGATTATTGGGCGTGTTTCAACTGAACCAGGAAAGACATCAATTGGATAGACCTACAACCAATCAGAGCAACCAAGCGACGCATTGTCAAATGTCAACAGACCTCAACTGCACTGTGTTGCCAAGTCCGCGTATTTTTCCCCCACGGGTTGTTTTCTATGTCCGCGGGTTGAAGCGATTATTATGTGATATACAGGCGCACTGAAATCAGACTGGAATACACGATCTTTGCCGGTGTTGTAAAAAAATAAAATAATTTAATGATACACAGAGTACTTACCCAAATTGATCATCATTTCTGAGAGAAATTCTGAAGGTGAATGCATATACAAACAAGCTCTCCATTTAGGATTCGAAAAAATATAATCCAAGCCCCTTTGATGACGTGCATGATTACGATACTGTTTATCTTCTGTCCGTCATCGTCTAAAGCCCGTCCTGATGATTTCATTGGTTCCGAACAGTTTCTGTTCGGAGATAATTACTCCTCTATGGAGCAAGGCCAGACCGAACTGCCCGACCTAAAAAAATTGTGGGCGGGGCTAAGTTCGGCTGACATCCAGGCTAGTGCCCTCCTGACACAAATGAATAAATTACTGTCACTGTAAGTTTTTATCTATTGTAAAAAATTAAAAAAGGTAAAATATAGAGGCTGGAATCTTAAGTGTTTAAGTAAAGACCAAACGTTTGCTTCTGTCTTATTTATTGTGCGGTGTAGTTGGTTTTCAGTCAGCTGGTGAAGCGGTGGGGTTGTGTGACATCATTCTATGGAGGTGTGTTATGGGTGAGTTTTAGTGTAGTGGTAAGGCAACCTTGATTTGGGCTCGGTGCTTGAGATAAAAGGCTTGTGGCTCTGCTCTGCTCTGCTCTTTGTTAGCCCTGGCTCGCACTGGCCCGACAGTGGAAAAGTGGTTAATGTGTAGTGACTCAGGGTCCTCACTGTCCTTACCAGTGCCCAAATTCATGGACAATATACTGTTTTGTGACCTAGGAATCTAGATACCTGAGATGCACCCCATGTCTACATGCATAAATGCACAGGTTGATGTGATCGACTGATTATATATTTGCGTTTTGAACAGCTCATACCTAATAAAGTGGCCATTGAGTGAACGTATACAGCCAAACAAATAGATTTTACAATTATACTCACTTTGAGCAACTACTAAGTGTCCAAAAAGCAAGCATATGTGTGAGCTGAGTGTGCAATTTATCTGTGGTTAAAAAAATGCATGCTGATGTCGACTTTTACACGCTACTGTAGCATACATGTGAAAAATTAATTTTGGCTTAAGGAGCTCAGTTTTGGTGATTTAAAATGTACATTTTTATTCAGCGATGTTGTTATTATACAGTATACAATAATTTATTTGTTTATTTATTTATTTTTTACTAGTTTTTCCCTTGATCTGGACATAATACAAGCAATAGATGAGCAATTTATTTTTATTTTTTTAATCTGGGCTCACTCACACTGGAATATCTATACGTCTGTCAGTATAATTGAGCAATTCCATAATCATTTTCTGACTCTCAAGAAGTGTTGTTGTAGACAGTATGTAGTGAAGATGTGACATATTGTAATGCCAGGCAAACTTTACTAAAGACGTCTGCATTGTGACAGAATGATATTTGACAGATGTCGATTAAATAGTTTGTGTCTGTTGATGCTGGTGGGCTTAATACAGCTTTTTTATCGTGAGAAAGTTGAGATCAGCACATGTGTTACGCTGTGTGCACAAGAAAATGAAGTTGAGAAATGAGAAAACAAGACAAAAATAGTCATCTGGGAAAGCACTAAGTTCCAGGTCTTTTTCAATATTATAACAACTTCCCCTTTTGTATTGCTTGACTAAAGTTACACTATACATGCTGCACGTCTTTTTGTTTGAGTGAGCCCATGAGCACAGATATATGCTTGTGTAAAAGTGAAACTAGCTCTCAGAAAACATTTGCACAGATAAGAAGGCTTTAAGTTCTTATCTAAGCTGCACATGGCAGTTGCTGTGGTTCTGTGTTTGTTTGGATGTTTGTAATGATTTCATGTTATTTCTACATCCGTCCTGGGAAACTGTATTTATTCCCCCTAATAAAGTAAATGAATGACTTTGCTGTCGGTCACATGCATTTTGAGAGAGCTCAGTGTGAAGTGCGCTGGGTGCAGACTGCGACCGAGCACGTGCAACGAGCGTCCATGTTCCCGCTGGGTGAGATAGACAGATAAAGACAGCAACACGTGAGGAGGAGTGGGGGATGTGGAGGTGAACAGTGAGTGAGAGTTAGTGTGAAAGCAGCTAAAGAGGCATGGTTAACCAGCCAAAGACACACAAGACAGCCAAGAAACAAGTTGTGGCTTGGGACTTTATATCCTGTTGTACCACAAACAAACAGCACACACATGTATTTGTCTGCACACCTGCTGTGTGTTGCTTTTGCTCCGCCCCATCAGCTCGGTTTTACCCAGCTTCCTTCAGCTGTACTGAAAGCCGTTAGGCCACTGTTTTTCTTCTTTTCTTTTCCTCCAGCCTCCCCCTCTCCTCAAGCATCAGGTCCTTCCGTCCAGCCAACACACACACACACACACACACACACACACACACACACACACACACACACACACACACACACACACACACACACACACACACACACACACACACACCGTATGCTGCTACATGCCAGGCAACCTGATATGTCCTTTCTCAGAAGAGCCCTCAATGACTCCGAGCACTGCTGCGGTCTCACATTCAACACAAACACATCTGTAAAACACCACAGCTTGGACTAATACTTTGGCCTGACCATAGCAAATAAACCTTCTGTGATTCATTCACCGTCTTTTCACATCTGTTTGGCTAAACTCTCTTTTCAGACTTTACCTCCGCTTACAAAATAGTAAACGGTATTACAGTTTTTAGATATGTACCATTGCAATATCTTAATTCTACCTCATTCACACCTTACACTGAACTCTATGTGTACAAACAAGTGTATTCTATGACAAAGATTGTATAAGTCACTTATAAAACTGTAATATTTATTAATTACATTATCATTCAATTATCAAAATATCAAATCAATCAACTTTATTTATATATCGCTTTTACAATGACGATTGTTTCAAAGCAGCTTCACAGTGTTAAACAGGACAATATTGCAACAAAATTAGATTTAGCTGTACAGTCGTTCTGGAGAAAACAGTGATGTTATCAGCTTATTTTAATTTATCATATAGCGACAATTGCAGATCAGTATTATAGTTTATAGAATTATTTCATTAATTATATTTGTATATTTAGTTAAATAACTTAGACTTAGATCATAATTTTAGTGTCCCTAACTGGGCAAGCCAAGCCAAAGGCGACAGTGGCAAGGAACCAAAACTCCATCAGGGCATGATGGAGAAAAATAAACCTTGGGAGAAACCAGGCTCTTTATGTCAATTTTGTTGTGAGTGCATTGTGCTTGCAGAGACACATTTTTCTGATTAATTGTATTTTACTTTTATTGATTTTGTCATATCTCAGCTGCGTCACGTCTGGTGTAGACAGAAAAATTCCTTGTCACTGGAATCTTATCACATCCCTTTTGGTTAGGATTCTGTGTTAAGAAGCACTCTAAGTGATTAAATCACACAAGTTGTCAACTGAAATGCTTTTCCATTTCCATCTGGATTTAATCGGTTTGAGATGTGTCTTCTGTGAGCACTAGTGTTCAGATTCCATCTGCTTCTGTGGCAACTTGTGTTTGGATTTTATCAAGACACTTCACTCTTATTTCGTCACACTCTAGGTCACTCTTGCTGGAGCGCAGTAATACAATTGAATGATCAAGCTTATGTGGTGTCCCACCAGACTTTCCAGACTTTGTGGTGTTGCACCACACTTAGCACTACAGTTATCACTGGAATCTTGTGGTCTTGCACCTCTTGAATCCATAAAATGTGGCCTTGTGGTGCATTCGTGTCATTACGGTAATTGATTATCCGACTACTGAGAACTTCTCACATTCTTTCCGTCAGGAAATAACAGGAATAATGACAGCAATATGGTGATATACATATGATAAATATGTTTATTTAGCAGTGTGGCAGAAAAAGGCCAGGCAGAGCAAACTTGATACATGAGGTGGCGATGGAGCTTGTGGATATGGGAAAGGAGATGGTGAAGGGCACACAGTTCCAGGAATGATCCAAACAGGTGCATAAACAGGTAATGCAGCTTACTGGCAGAGAAGATGATTGTTGGAAAATCGAGGACACAAGATGTTCGGAGATCGTTGAAGAATAATTGCAGAATCTTTGGAGAAGTTGTTGTTCTTCAAATGAGATGTTAAGGTCCCAACTCTCTGTGGTCATTAAAAATTCCAGGATGTTTAAAAAAAAAAAAAAAAAAAAAAATTGTAAAGTAGGGGGTTAACCCCGGCATCCTGACCAAATTTGTCCACTGGCCTCTGTCCATCATCATGGTCTCCTAATCATTCCCGTATATTGATTGGCTTCATTACTCTTCTCTTCTCCACCAAAAAAGCTGGTGAGTGATGGGCGTTCTGGCACAATATAGCTCATTCGTGGTGATTGAGGAGATCTATTGGAGAATCAAAGGAGAATCATCATTGGAAAATTCTCACTGTTGAATCATCTTTGGAGAATCATCTTTGGAGAATCATCACTGGAGAATCATCACTGGAGAATCATCATTGGAGAATCATCACTGGAGAATCATCACTGGAGAATCATCACTGGAGTATCATCACTGGAGAATAATCACTGGAGAATCATCATTGGAGAATCATCATTGGAGAATCATCACTAGAGTATCATCATTGGAGAATAATCACTGGAGAATCATCACTGGAGAATAATCACTGGAGAATCATCACTGGAGAATCATCACTGGAGAATCATCACTGGAGAATAATCACTGGAGAATAATCACTGGAGAATAATCACTGGAGAATAATCATTGGAGAATCATCACTGGAGAATAATCACTGGAGAATCATCACTGGAGAATTATCACTGTAGAATCATCATTGGAGAATCATCATTGGAGAATCATCGCTGGAGATCATCATTGGAGAATCTTCACTGGAGATCATCATTGGAGAATCATCATTGGAGAATAATCTTTGGAGAATCATCTTTGGAGAATCATC